>NC_020496.1:4324521-4364083 GCF_000184155.1 Fragaria vesca subsp. vesca | reverse complement strand
AAAACAACTCCTTAATCAAGGAGAAATTTGCAAGGTATGTCGCCTCTCATATTCGTCTTTAAGTCTTTAACCCAGATTCTTCTCTCTAAAAAACTCTTGAAACACATGAACATGACCGGTCTTGCCCCAATGCAGGCCCAGCACCAAAAGGGGCTAATTTTTTTATTTTTGTTTTGACATATAATAATATATAATGAATGAAAAAAAAATGTAATAAAACATTAAAACACAATTAAAATGGTTATTTAATTTCAATCTTCTTACTTAATGCTTCTTAATTTCTCTTTGTATCATTAATTATGGTCTGAATGTCCTTTTTTAATATTTGCCCATTCCCCCAGCCCCCTCATCCTTACATAGTATATGTTTCATTTTTCCCACTAATCCTTGCAACCATTAATCAAACATTTTGTTTTGCACCCAAATCATGTTGCATGTTGAACTGAACGTGAAGCACCTCATGTCATAAAATGTATTGTAATTTTATTTTTCTTTTATTTCAAGGTATTGGTTTATGTCTCCATCCTTTCCCCCCGGTTATATACTCATGAGTTGACATTTTAATCAAAAAATATAGTCGTGGAGATAAGTCTTCTGACATTATATATGCTTGGTTAGGTTCAAAATCTTTTTTTAATTTTTTTTTGTTAGGGCCAATCTTTTTTTTTCCGCACAAGGCCTTAAATCCTTCAGGACCGGCCCTGCACATAAATGTAGTTCTTTGATGTAGTTCTCTCACTGTTTTTAGCATGTCCACTTTTAGCATAAGGGCTCCTCATATTCTTTGTATGATTCTCTGCTTGTAAATCAAATACTTTTTTTTCGAGACCTTTTCTTTGCAGTTTAATTTATACTTAAAATGAGGATTTTGAAATCATCTTTGTTCAAATACGAGTCTTTTGTCTTGTAAATCAAATACTTAACACTCTAGCTTCATAAGTAACATATGGCTCAACTCTGTGAAGCATGTTTAAGGTGATTAGACTAGATCTAGCTCAACATGGAAACCTCCTTTGTGATATAAACTCCTTGTCCTTATTGTTAGCATACTCCTTTGAGTACTGCTTGGCTTTGTTGTAGCGAGCTTTGTTTTACAGTTGTTTCAGATTTGTTACATTTGTTATTCAGATTTGAGATTTGTTAGAACTTCCTTGTATATGACGGTACAAAAATGGCGAAAATTTATAAAGATGCTTTTGATGTATTTGATGGCCCAGCAATCCCAGCTAAACTTGTTTTTATGGCAGGTAAGCCCAAATTTTTGTTTTGGGCCGGCCTCTAGGGCTTCGTATCTTTAACTTTCACCTAAACCCTTTTTATTATTCTCGTCTTTCTTGCAGATATCAATGTGACCATCAGGGGTCACGTCGTCGTCCATTGAGTGGTCTCCGAGCAAGCGAAAACGCGGCTTGCAAACCTAATTGACTCTGAGATCCGGAAGGTGCTTACAGAGGAAAATAAAGTGGGTGCCGCTCGTGCTCAAGAACTTCAAGTATAGGCCGAGAGAATGGGGATTCGGCTGTAAAAAGATCTGGCTAAGAAGGATCGAGTGTTGCAGGTAACTCAAACCAGGCTCAACGATTACATAGCCTGTTCGAATGCAGCTGGTGTCGAGGGAGTTGGGGAGGTTAAAGAGTTGGTGGGGATCAAAAAACTTAGTACTAAGGAATGGATATCATGTTTTTTTTTACGAAGATTGGAATCGAGATTTACATCTCCATGGTTGAGCCACTCGCAGCTAGGCAGAAAAAGAGGAACCATTGGATGAAATGGAGCGGACTTGCACTCGTAATTGTTCTCCTCACGATGAGCCTAACTGAGATCATTGTGGTGCAGTTGAGTAGTACGAACCTAGTTTTTGTGAATGGAAAAGTCAAGCTGAGAAGAATAAGATGGATATTGGATGTTTATGGAGTCCTCGTATCTATTATCGCGATCATGCTCTTTGCCTTGTCATTCCGGTTTCTTTCAGCACTTCACTTTGTTTTATATGCTTGCATTTTTAGTGGTTGCATGCTGGCTGAAAACTTTGTGAGGCAGTGTGCAAGTAAGAATAAAGCATATGAGGTGAGCCATGCAGGAGGAGGAGAAGGCACAAACCTACTCTTCTCTCTCTCTCTCTCTCTCTCTCTCTCTCTCTCTCTCTCTCTTAAACTAGTGGCTGCTCACTCTCTCTCCAAAAACAAGAGAAAACCGTCTCCAAAACAACTCTTTCATCAAGGAGAAATTTGCAAGGTACGTCGCCTCTCATATTCATCTTTAAGTCTTTAACCCATATTCTTCCCTCTAGAAAACCCTTGAAGCACATGAACATGGCTGGTCTTGCCTCAGTGCAGGCCGAGCGTCAGCATGGGGCACAACACCAAAGGGGGCTAATTTTTTTGTTTTTGTTTTGACATATAATAATATATAATGAATGAAAAAAATGTAATAAAACATTAAAACACAATTAAAGTGGTTATTTAATTTCAATCTTCTTACTTAATGCTTCTTAATTTCTCTTTGTATCATTAATTATGGTTTGAATGTCCTTTTTTAATATTTGCCCATTCCCTCCCACCCCCCCATCCTTACATAGTATATGTTTCATTTTCTGACTAATCCTTGCAACCATTAATCAAACATTTTGTTGTGCACTCAAATCATGTTGTTGAACTGAACGTGAAGCACCTCATGTCATAAAATGCATTGTAATTTTATTTTTCTTTTATTTCAAGAGGTATTGGTTTATGTCCCCATCTTCCCCCCCCCCCCGGTTATATACTCATGAGTTAACATATTAATCAAAAAATATATGCGTGAAGATGAGTCTTCTTACATTATACTTGGTTCAGTTCAAAACCTTAGAAAAAAAAAAGTTTAAAAAAAAAATAAAAATTTATGTTAGGGCCATTTTTTTCCGCATGGGGCCTTAAATCCTTTAGGACCAGCCCTGCACATGAATGTAGTTCTCTCACTGTTTTCAACATGTCCACCTTCAACATAAGGGTTCCTCTTATTCTTTGTATGATTCTCTGCTTGTAAATCAAATACTTTTTTTTCGAGACCTTTTCTTTGCAGTTTAATTTATACTTAAAATGAGGACTTTGAAATCATCTTTGTTCAAATATGAGTCTTTTGTCTTGTAAATCAAATACTTAACACTCTAGCTTCATAAGTAACATATGGCTCAACTCTGTGAAGCATGTTTAAGGTGATTAGACTAGATCTAGCTCAACATGGAAACCTCCTTTGTGATATAAACTCCTTGTCCTTATTGTTAGCATACTCCTTTGAGTACTGCTTGGCTTTGTTATAGACGGGCTTTGTTTTACAGTTGTTTCATATTTGTTACATTTGTTATTCAGATTTGAGATTTGTTACAACTTCCTTGTATATGACGGTACAAAAATGACGAAAATTTATAAAAATGCTTTTGATGTATTTGATGGCCTAGCAGCCCCAGCTGTACTTTTTTTATGGCAGGTAAGCCCAAAATTTTGTTTTGGGCCGGCCTCTAGGGCTTCGTATCTTTAACGTACTTTCACCTAAATCCTTTTTATTATTCTCCTCTTCTTGCAGATATCAATGCAACCATCAAGGGTCACGTCGCCGTCCATTGAGTGGCCTCCGAGCAAGCGAAAACGCGGCTTGCAAACCTAATTGACTCTGAGATCCGGAGGGTGCTTACAGAGGAACGACTTGCAAACCTAATTGACTCTGAGATCCGGAGGGTGCTTACAGAGGAAAATGAAGTGGGTGCCGCTCGTGCTCAAGAACTTCAAGTATAGGCCAAAAGAATGGGGATTCGGATGCAAAAAGATCTGGCTGAGAAGGATCGAGTGTTGCAGGTAACTCAAACCAGGCTCGACGATTACATAGCCAGTGCGAATGCAGCTGGTGTCGAGGGAGTTGGGGAGGTTAAAGAGTTGGTGGGGATCAAAAAACTTAGTACTAAGGAATGGGTGTTTTTTTCCGAAGATCGGAATCGAGATTTACATCTTCGTGGTTGTGCCACTTGCAGCTAGACAGAAAAAGAGGAACCATTGGATGAAATGAAGCGGACTTACACTCGTAATTGTTCTCCTCACGATGAGCCTAATTGAGATCGTTGTGGTGTAGTTGAGTAGTACGAACCTGGTTTTTATGAATGGAAAAGTCAAGCTGAGAAGAATAAGATGGATATTGGATGTTTATGGAGTCCTCATATCTATTATCGCGATCATGCTCTTTGCCTTGTCATTCCAATTTCTTTCAACACTTCACTTTGTTTTATATGTTAGCACTTTCAGTGGTTGCATGTTGACCGAAAATCTTGTGAGGCAGTGTGCAAGTAAGAATAGAGCATATGAGGTGAACCATGCAGGAGGAGGAGGAGGAGGAGGAGGAGGAGGAGGAGGAGGAGATAGCAAACCTCTACTTTTATTATGTATTTTGAACCTTGTATTTGCTATTTAAATTCTGCATTTGAACCTCTGTTTTTAGTTTATTTGTGTGCCTATTACAAAGGGTTAGTCAACTTCTCTGTTATGTTTTGAACTTTTGATTCGTAGTTTCAATTTTAGGATAAGAAATTATTTGAAAGTATGCATGGTTTAGCCCTTTAGTTTATACAGTGCTAGTAAACTCATCAGTAAGTCAATGGTGTTGCTTCAAAACAAGTAGAAGTTAGAAAGAAGATAAGGAACACCATGTGGTTCAAGGCTACATATGCCTGCTTCTGTAGAATTATGAGAATCTTTTATGGCAACTTGATATATTAAGTGATCAATAATCTGCCAAATAGCTTGCTGTAAACATGTCTTTGATTAATTATATTGTAGTCTCTGTATACTGTCAACATATATAGGTGTTAGACTTCTGGGAAACTTAACATACAGGTCTTTGTTTAATTTTATGACAATGTTTAGATCCCCGTCAAGACACCAGCCAGGTTTGTTTTGTTTGAAAACTGAAGAAGTCACTTTCCTCAAACCGTACTTAAGTTTATATGCTACTCTTACTGCATTTACAAATCACATGTCTATGTCATGCTAATACTGCATTATAATGGTAGGATCGATACTGCATTATCAGTAGAGGGACCAAATTTTTCTGCATCTCGGATACTATCCTTATTCGATCTTCTTCTTTTTTTTCTTTTTTCTTTTTTTTTTTCGTAAAAACCCTTCCTCTTTCTTTTTTCTACTATAGTAGGAAAAGTTTATACATATATCCAAATTCCCGAGGTTCATTAACATACGGGCAGTAAGCATATGTTAATGAACCTTGGTAATTAAATAGCTCCATTCATATTACCATATGTTAATGAACCTTGGGAATCTTTGGGAGTTAATGGGAAAACAAGGGTTTCAAAGCCTCACTTCCTCTTTCCATGGGGAAATACTCCTCTGAACACCTTGTTAATTGATGATAAGCCTTACAAGGCTCTGCAAAACCGTAATATTGTACTTCATACTCTAGAAATCATTATATTGTTGCCAAATTTCCATGTGTTTATGTATTTAATTATTCTTTATTGTTTCTCTTCAGGCTCACATAGATCTCTCCAGCTTGCACCCACGAAACATGGACCGTCCCCTCGACGTGATCAATTATTCCCTCGATCAGATGAACAGAAGGACTCTTCATAAGAAGATGCTCTACATCCTCAATCGAAAGGCTTGTACGTTCTGCAATGATACTCAAAAGTATAGTTCAATCTTCAGATGGCTGCCGGCCTGAAGATAATTTCCATCAAGCACAGAACACTAATCTTTAATTTCCAAAAGCTTCTTCTCGTTCTCAACTAATGCCCGTTGAGCACTCAGAGCAGCATTGTGCACACAACATAACTCTCGATATCAACCTCAATCACCAGAGTTGGATGCTTGAAGAATATAGTAAAGCCACTCACACCTTTGTCCTTAGAAGACTCTTGATAATAGGATGGGCAACTAGCTCTCCAAAGTTGAACATGCTATCCCCTGATGCCAAATCCAGCTTAAATGAATCTGAGATAGAGTCCAATGATGTGTATGCTAGATAAAGAAGAGCACTTTTGTAGAACTCTGGTAAATTCCTGGCGAAACTTGCATAATAACTTGAGATGAAATCCAATAACAACTTGCATATATAAACAGATGGATCAATGTCAGTCATACTGTCCAGTGTACTACTCTTTCCATCCTCTAGAAGCTTTCTGCGCTCATTCTTGTCTTGTTTGGTTTAGAGTTTAGGGTTTAGGGTCATGAAAAAGAAATCAACTGGACATGAAAAAGTTGTTTGGAGCGGAGAATGGTTTGAGTAGGTAAGAAGCAGTAATGTAATGGGGAGCCTTCAGAACTTCCGTCTTAAGTTGGCGGAAGATAAACCAGTCTTCGTTACATATATGGAGTCCATATTTCAAGAGGAGTCCCATCCCATTCAAGCTAAGATTTCAAACATCTTAACCCTTTGAAATTACACATATCACATATACGTATACATGAATGTTTCTTCTTGATTGTACTTACATGCCGTGATGATGAAGATGTTGAGCAGACGGAGCCTTTCAAGAAAGTTGATATGGTGTCGTGATTTGATACGCCGTAAGTTCTTCACTAGAAAACGATACAACTCGGAAGAAGGAGAAGGTTGGATCGAGCAACTCCCAGATGACGTCATGCAACTGATTTTGCAGCGACTGCCCCTGTCGGATTACGTGAACTGTCGTGACGTAAGCCGTTGTTGGCGAGCCGCAATTGACAGCAAGCGCTGGCTTCCTGATGCTCATCATCATCGACTCCCAAAGCTTGTGACCAGTTCTAGATTAGGAAGATACATGGAGGCATCCTACATCAAAATAGATGACGACGACGACTGCTTGCGTATTCTAATTAATCCATCCGAAAATACAAACCAAACATGGCGCATATTGGTATTGTGCTGGATCAATTGAGGGATGGCTGATCATAACACTTGATAAAACATCTGTTGAGAGCTTCTTCTTTTGGAATCCAGTATCAGGTGCTCGAGTTAAGCTCCCGTCACATTGCCATGGCGACGTGCACTTTCCGACAGTAAAAGTGGTAGCCTCTTCGGTACCAACGTCGACAACAACAAAGTGTTATGTGAGTTGCCTTCACTTTAAACACGAATGTCGTTTGGCCTTCTGCACCCCCTCTGATAAAACATGGACCGTGATTGAGAAAGGTCGAAAATTTTGGGATGTAGAAATACTTGATGGGAAATTATATGCGCTAGGTAGAGAGGCATTAGAGTTTGTGATGGTGTTTGATATCCATTTAGACACTCATGCCTACACATCACAAAGGTTGGTTACTCTTCACCCCAACATTAACAGCATAGTTGATGACGAAACCTGCTACCGGAAATGTTACTTGGCAAAATGTTGTGAATCAAGGGACCTGTTTATGGTTTTGTATCAGGATCCTGGTTTCGCTAAAAATCAGAACAACGGATTCGAAGGATTATTTCGAGTGTTGAAGTTAGAGTATAACAATGTTACCACCAGTCCTCAGTGGGTAGAGATTGATGACCTTGGTGATCGAGCATTATTTATCGGCACACTCAACAACATTTGTATCACTTGTCATGATAAAACTCTCAAAAGAAACTGTATATATTTTGTTTTAACGAAAGGACAGGGATATATATACACGTCCGGGGTGTTTTCCTTGACAGATAGGAGCTTCAAACGTACAACTCTTCCCGAGCTTCGTCATGCTTGCATGCTGAATCAGAGTACTTGGTTCACACCAAATCCTTGCTAGCTACCTCTTCTTTTAATTTTTTGTATTATATTAGTCTCAAACTTTTAACAACAAAAGGGAAGAAAATTGTTTGTGTCAAAATAGCGTACGTTATTACTTATTTGTATTGCCCCTACCTCTGTAATCTGTATTTTGTGTTTTTGGGTTGATCATCTACATTCCACCAGGGTTCGATGATCATGTAACTATCAATGAACGCATGATCATCGGTCATTAGTTTTCTTAATTGAGATTACATGTCAGAATGACATGTAAAATCAACAGGAGAGACCAAAGTTAATAAGAAATTACCACCAAGCAATTACAGAACGGGGGATCGAGGGGTGATGAATTACTATGTACTAAGCCTAAGCATACATACATGCAGAGGGGCTTGTACCTTCATTTAACAGGCAGTCAGATGCTGGCGAGTACACAACAACAACAAAAAAAGAATGACTTATTTTGTTCTATAATTGACCAAACAATCTGAAGAAGCCAAGCTGTCACAATTGGATAGTCAAATCTAAGATAATATGCATAGAGAATAACTAAAGCCATAGATCATTCTTTTGAGTGTTTTGGTGATTTTTTAGGATAATTAATATGGAGAAGCAGAAGGACCCTATGGGCTTGACAAGCTCCTTACTGGTTGCCCATTCCTCTGTACAAATTAAAGACCGCTTGTGTTCTAATGCCGTTCTTAACATTCAAGTTGGATCTGGTACGAGCTGCTTGCATGGTTTGAAAGTGATACGAAGAACTGGCCATGTCCTTAAGGCTTGGTAAAGGCTTTAGTGCTTCAACAACTTCACTCATCATTGGTCTGGCTTTCAAGTAAGTTTTTCTGAACGGATTCCGGTTTGAGTAGGTAAAAAGCACTAATTTTGTGAATACCATTGTGGGTACATAATTAACAATACTTGATGTAAGTGGGAGCCTTCAGAAATTCCGTTTTAAGTCCGAACAAAAAGTAGTTTTCTTAACATACATGCAGTCCAGATTTCAAGAGGAGTCCCATCCCACAAGATTTCATACATCTTAACCCTTATTTATATATCGAGTCAAGTACTGGGATCTTCTCGTCAATTAAGTTCCATCATCTGCACTCTGTGGAAGTGCTCCTTGCAAATTCGGCGATGATGAAGATCTTCAGTAGACTACGATGTCGTGGTTTGATACACCGCAAGTTTGAAACGATCTTCACTAGAAAACAATACAAGTCGGAAGAAGAAGAAGCAAAAGAAGAAGGACGAAGTGCAGAAGCAGAAGAAGGAGAAGCAGAAGAAGGAGAAGCAGAAGAAGGAGAAACAGAAGAAGAAGAAGAAGGCAACAAGGCTAGGTGCTTCAAGGAGGAACTCCCCTATGATATCATGCAAGTGATTCTGCAGCGACTCCCCCTGTCAGATTATCTGACCTTTCGTGACGTAAGCCACTGCTGGCGAGCCGCAATAATTGATAGCAAGCGTTGGCTTCCTGCGGCTCATCAACTCCCATGGCTTTTGACTAGTTTTTATGATGACATGCAAACATTCTACATCAAAACAGATGATGATGACGGCGACTACTCGTTTGTAAGCGATCGGAAAATCTGCACATCAAAACACAATCACAGTGATTTTTGCTGGCGTTGTGTTGGAGCAATTGAGGGATGGCTGATCATAGATTCTCTTTCTCGTAAATCAAGAAATGCTAAGGTCCCCTTCTTCTTGAATCCAGTATCAGGTGCTCGAGTCATGCTTCCATTACATCCCGTTGATCATCCCAACCACTGGATGAGTTTCTCACTAGGAAAAGTAGTAGCCTCTTCAATACCAACGTCAACAAAGTGTTACGCGACTTGCCTTCACTTCAGACAACAAGGTCGTTTGGCCTTCTGCACGCCCACTGATAAATCATGGACCTTGATTGAGACCCAGAAAAATCTCGAATTTCGGGATATAGAAATACTTGATGGGAAACTCTACGCGGTAGGAATCCCTGCATTAGAGTTTGTGATGGTGTTTGACATCCATCTAGATACCCATGATGGCAGACTTCATACCTACACATCACAAAGGTTGGTTACTCTTCACCCCAATGTTAAGAGCATATTTGATAGCTTATTAGTCTTTCGGAAATGTTACTTGGCAAAATGTTCTATATCAAAGGACTTGTTTATGATTTTGTATCATAATCGCCGATATCACTACAATGAAGAATTAGTTCGAGTGTTGAAGTTAGAGCATAATGTTACTACCAATCCTCAGTGGGTAGAGATTGCTGACCTTGGTGATCGAGCATTGTTTATAGGCACGCTCAACAACAAATTTATCACTTGTCATGATAAAACACCTGAAAGAAACTGTATCTACTTTGTCTTTTCGCCAGGGTTTAATGATGGATACACCTCTGGGGTGTTTTCCTTGACAGATAAGAGCTTCAAACCTATAATTCTTCCCGAGCATCATCGCCATTATTGGGCAAAGCATCACAGTGCTTGGTTCACACCAAATCCTTGCTAGATAGCTTTTATATAGGAATTAGCTAGTTCTTCTTTTAATTTTTGTATTAGTATTACTAGAAAGGTTGCTATGATTTTTTGATAGTCCTGCAGTCGTTTTTTTTCTCTTTGCATATCTCTTTATCGTTGTGTTTTTTTTTTTTTGAATGAAGCCGAGTACCTAATGATCGCAAGCTGCCTCGCTTATCACTCTATTATTAATTTTAAAAAAAAGAAAAAAACATTAGGAAGGAGACTAAAACCAACAACTCCATCAAGAAAGACTAACAAAAAGGAACTTGAGTAGAAAATAAAATTCACATAACAAAATAAGGGGGGAGGCACATCTCGTATATATCCTCAGCACACCAAAAGAATGTTGAGTTGTTGACCAAAATTTGCCAATGATTTGGTAACAACAATGCTATGAATTGTTTGATCGATCAAGCTGGTGCTAGGTAGCACTGCTCCTCATACGTTGTATACAGCCTTGATACCTTGAACATTCCCATGCATGCTATTAACAATTTTGATGTACGTAAAAGTAGAGTAATGTTTTCTTGATCTGTAACTGACCGGTAAAAT
Organism: Fragaria vesca subsp. vesca; assembly: GCF_000184155.1. Classification (NCBI taxonomy): domain Eukaryota; kingdom Viridiplantae; phylum Streptophyta; class Magnoliopsida; order Rosales; family Rosaceae; genus Fragaria; species Fragaria vesca. The sequence continues at coordinate 4,353,304 of NC_020496.1, read as the reverse complement.
AGTACTACTTTGTTGGTGGTTTTGTCTTGGGTGATCGCATAGATTAGAGTTGTATTAATCTCATTTTGTATTAAACTTAGGGAAGTATGCTTTTGTTCTTGTGTTGTGAACTTGTGATAGCATTACATTTTTTCCGCCGCAGCAAGTTGAATCTATTTACCGGGATTGCATTGTTCTAATCCTTCTTTCATTTACCAGGAAACTAGCTATTTGAGGTATCAAACCACTAGAAATGATATGTGATATTGGATGCTAAACGAAGTATAAAGAAATATCTTGCACAACAAATAATCCAGCATTTCTCATATACAGAGTACTATAATCCTCATATTTCGAGACCACGATACAGCGATTATGAATTAATAATCCCCTGAATGCAGAATGAAATTTAGGTTTTCTGCTGCCCAGATGCCCACTAAGAAGTGCTAGCAGGACAGCGGCATAGGGGGTTATGATGCTTTTTGTGATCGCGCCAACTTGCAGTACGTGAGCACATACTTAACAATGATAAAGATTAAAGAACAAAAATTCATGTACCATATTGAACTAAATACCTTGCCAGAAAGAAACCCATGCAGATTTTCTTTTCTTAGTTTCCGTATTGTATTTTTTTATATTCGAACTATGTAATTTTTCTTGTTATTTAAATCAAATAAAATCCGGACGTGGCTGGGTTCGAAACCCTATTAAAAAAAATTCTTGAATCTAAGTAAACCATAATAGATTCTTGAACAGAAAAAGAAACACAGCCAAATCAGAAAATGCATGCATGTATGATCAAAATCAACACCATATAAAAGTATCAACAATTGACTGTAACTAAACCAACCATTTTTACAGGCAATGCAATAGATACACTACAAATCAAGATCAAACAACAAAAGAGAACACCTTTCTCTTCAATCTTCAATTGAACGTGGCAGAGAGCTTTACATATCATTGAACTTGTTCACAGCTTTTAGAATCGGGTTCGGGGGCCCATCATGGATAAACAACTAGATTGTCCAGCCCAAACCAAAACGACGACGTTGTAAGCATCTCCATCATAAAAGAAATCAACTGGACATGAAAAGGTTGTTTTGAGTAGGTAAGAAGTAGTAATTTTGTGATACACAACTTGATGTAATGGGGAGCCTTTCAGATTTCCGTTGTAAGTCGGAAGAAATCGTCTTTATTACATATATGGAGTCCAAATTTCAAGAGGAGTCCCATTCCCACGAGCTATCAAACATCTTAACCCTATGAAATTACACATATATATCATCATATATATATATATATATATATATATATATATATATATATAAATGTTTGTTCTTGATTGTACTTGCGTGCTGTGATGATGAAGATGTTGAGCAGATGGAGCCTTTCAAGAAAGTTGATATGGTGTCGTGATTTGATACGCCGCAAGTCTGATACATTCTTCACTAGAAAACGATACAAGTCGGAAGAAGAACTCAATGAGGGCAGGTGCTTCATGCAGGAACTCCCAGATGAGGTCATGCAACTGATTCTGCAGAGACTGCCCCTATTAGATTATCTGAATTGTCGTGACGTAAGTCGTTGTTGGCGAGCCGCAATTGACAGCAAGCGTTGGCTTCCTGCCGCTCATCATCGACTCCCAAGGCTTGTGACCAGCTCTACTTTAGGAAGATGCATGCAGGCATCCTACATCAAAACAGATGATGACGACGACGACTTGCGTATTGTATGCAATCCGAATATTTGGAATCCTGACGCTCCATACTGTTATTGTGCTGGATCAATCGAGGGATGGCTCATCATAACACTTGAGAGAACATTTGTCAAATTCTTCTTCTGGAATCCAGTATCAGGTGCTCGAGTTAAGCTCCCATCCCGCCGCATGTCGATCTTGCCGCCAGGAAAAGTGGTAGCCTCTTCGGTACCAACGTCGACAACAACAAAGTGTTATGTGAGTTGCCTTCACTTTAAACAAGGATGTTGTTTGGCCTTCTGCACCCCCTCTGATAAAACATGGACCGTGATTGAGAAAGGTCAAAAATTTTGGGATATAGAAATACTTGATGGGAAACTATACGCGGTAGGAAGCCATGCATTAGAGTTTGTGATGGTGTTTGACATCCATTTAGACACCCATACCTACACATCTCAAAGGTTGGTTACTCTTCACCCCAACATTAAAAACATATATGTTGATGACGAAACCCTCTACCAGACATTTTACTTGGCAAAATGTTGTGAATCAAAGGACCTGTTTATGGTTTTGTATCAAAATCAAAGCAACGGATTCGAAGGATTGTTTCAAGTGTTGAAGTTAGAGTATAATAATGTTACCACCCGTCATCAGTGGGTAGAGATTGCTGACCTTGGTGATCGAGCATTGTTTATCGGCACACTCAACAACATTTTTATCACTTGTCATGATAAAACACTCGAAAAAAATTGTATCTATTTTGTTTTGTCGCATGGACAGGGAAATAGATACACCTCCGGTGTGTTTTCCTTGACAGATAGGAGCTTTAAGCCTATGTCTCTACCCGAGGTTCATTGGCGTTTATTTATGATGAATCAGAGTACTTGGTTCACTCCAATTCCTTGCTAGTTAGCTCTTCTTTTAAGTTTTTGTATTAGTACTATGTTAGTGTCTCAAACTCTTAACAACAAAGGGAAGAGAATTGTTTTGGTCAAAATAATGTACTTTATTTGTACCGCCCCTACCTCTCTGTATTTTGTGTTTTTAGGCTGATCATCTACATTCCACCAGGGTCTGATGATCATGTAACTATCAATGAACATGATCGACATCAGTCATTAGTTTACTTAATCGAGATTAAATTTCATTCAGACATGTATTGGATGCTGCCTTCAATCTTGATGTAAAATCAACAGGAGACTAAAGTTAATAAGAAATTACCACCCATTACAGAATGGGGGAAGGGTGATGAACTGCTATTTACTAAGCCTGAGCAATGAGCTGAGCATACATACATGCAAAGAGGCTTGTGCCTTCATTTAACAGGCAGTCAGATGCTGGCGAGCACATAGCAACAAAAGAAAGAAAGACTTATTTTGTGCTATAATTGACCAAACAATCTGAAGAAGCCAAGCTGTCACAATTGGATAGTCAAATCTAAGATAATATGCATAGAGAATAACAAAAGCCATATATCATTCTTTTGAGTTAGGTTTTGGTGATTTTTGAGGATAATATGGAGAAGCAGGAGGACCCTTTGGGCTTGACAAGCTCCTTACCGGTTGCCCATTCCTCTGTACAAAGACCGCTTGTGTTCTAATGCCGTTCTTAGCATTCAAGTTGGATCTGGTACGAGCTGCTTGCATGGTTTGAAAGTGATACGAAGAAATGGCCATGTCCTTAAGGCTTGGTAAAGGCTTTAGGGCTTCAACAACTTCACTCATCATTGGTCTGGCTTTTGGGTCACGACTGAGGCACCTAGCGGCCAGTAGGATAGCTTTTTGCGCACCCTTGATAGAAAAATGGCCTTCTAGACGGGGGTCAATTAATTGGAATAACCTCCTCTTGTCTCCAAAAAGTTGTCTTGCCCATTCCACAAGATTGTGTTCCCCATTTGGTCTATTTTTATCCATGGATCTTCTTCCATTTAGCATTTCAAGTAGGACTACTCCAAAACTGTAGACATCACTCTTTGATGTCAAATGTCCTGAATCAAAAACCATGTTATAATTCTAGTAATGTCAATTTATGATCAAGCAACATAACAAAACTACAAAAGTATATGACCTTGGTAAGTGATTACTCATGAACAGCAAAAGTCCCCTGAGGAACACCAAGTACTGATCCTTTAATAACCTATGTTTTTTGCATATTAGATGGGCTTGCAACTTTATCAAACTATCTAAGCCTGAGGGTTGGTTGTCAGAGAGATAAGTCGCAACTTGATGGAAGGTGTTTACATTTGAAAGGAATACAGTTTGTTTGGTTTGTTTATCACTATCCAGTAATTCTCATTGTTGGAGTAAAAGTAATTACTAAAACCAAAAATATGATTACAATCAAACTCACCAGTCATGACATATTCTGGGGCTGCATAACCATATGTTCCCATGACTCGTGTAGACACATGAGTCTTGTCACCTTCAGGACCATCTTTAGCAAGTCCAAAATCAGAGAGCTTGGCATTGTAATCCTAGATTGACATATCCACTTTCAGAATGCAATAAGAATGTAGAAATGAAAGCAAGTTTTTCCGCAGCCATAGTAACTTACCGCGTCTAATAGGATATTAGATGTTTTGAAATCACGGTATATGACTGGTTTTTGAACTTCTTCATGAAGAAAGGCAAGGCCCTTTGCGGCTCCAAGTGCAATTTTCATTCTGATAGACCAAGGAAGAGGCAGGGATCCTTCACCATGCAAAATGATTGTTACCATAGATCATTAGATAAAGGATAGATACAGTAACAACATAAACTGAATAGCTACTTTTTGACTAATGCAGGCCAATGTGTTGGTATTACAAGAGCTACTTCCAATATACATGCACTAAAATTAGAGATTGTGGAAAGAACAGTTCTTACTTCTGAATAGGTGGTTTTCCAAACTTCCTCGTGGTAAAAACTCATAAACCAGCAACCTCTGATCATCTTCAATGGAGTAACCAATCAATTTTACCAAATTTGGATGGATGAGATCACCAAGAAAATAAATTTCAGCCTGAAATACAAAGAAATCAAGATTATAATACAAACACTGATTGGGGAAGTAAGATATAGTAGAAGAACAGGAGAGACGAAGCCATACAAGCCATTCTTTGTGACCCTGAAGTCCATCATGGTTGAGGGTCTTAACTGCAACTGTAAGGCCAGTACCAGGTTTCACAGGCGCAGTTCCATTTTCCTCTATCCACCCCTTGAACACACAACCAAATCCACCCTCACCAAGAAGACTCTCCGGTCTGAAGTTTCTAGTTGCCAACTTAAGTTCATTAAACGTGAATTTCCGCAGCTGGGAAGCAACCTTCAGCTCCTCACTGAAATAGGGTGTGGATGTAGTACTTCCAGCATTACTAGTAGTTGTAGAGGAACCTCCACGAGTAAGCTCTCGATCTCTACTTTTCTCATTCAAAGATTTAGTTTCGGCTGATTTACATAGGTCAAAAACACTTCAGTGAATGATCCATATAACTACACATGAATAAATGATGCTGGCATATGTTGTCCCCTAGTAGTTAGGAACTTCATAATAAATGCCAGACACTACCTATATCTGTAAGTAGATATCTAGTAAATCAAATAGAACTAATATACTAAGTTCTGCCATTTCTATTACAACTCCAACAGATGCAAAAAGCAGTAAATGCCCGAACTTCATAACTTGATTGTTTGACAAATAAATCATGAAAACATTCAACTTCTGAATTCTGATACTTCCCCTCTTCCTAACATAAAATCAGAGTTTAGAGATATGGAGTGAAAATGATTTTATTTTGATGAAGTAGTATACTTTGCTTAAGACACCAAACATGCTTGAGCTGAAACCATCTCCATAAACTATGATGTTAACATTTATTGCTCGAAAACAGAATAACCCCCATCCTAGAAATTAATGCAGCTTGACAAGAACTTGCCAAAATTAGACAAACAAGGTCTGTAGCAAATTACCAAAAGACATAGTAGTCCCAGTCATGGTGCTATCAACTTTGGATCTCGAAGAAGGCATGCAAGTCCCAAAAGAGAACTTAACCCAACACCCAGTTTCCTCCAAAGCCTCATCTTTCTTCTTCTTCCTTCCCTTTGATTTGCTCCCATTCCAAGTCACCACCTTTACCAGACCCATCTTCACCAACTCTTCCAGATTCAAACTCCCATAGCTCACAGACCCAGAAATTTCACACACCACAAAGAACCCACCTTTCACACCAACCAATATGCAACCCAGAAAGCCAAAACCTTCACATAAACTCTGAAACCTCACCAGAAATGTGTTGCAGCTCAAACTGAATCAGACCCAGATGGTCAAAACTGGAAAAGTTCCCACCTTTACCAAACCCATCTTCACAAACTTCACATACCAAACAGAACCCATTACAAACCAACCTCTATGCAACCCAAAACAACCAAAAGCTCAAAGAAATGTGAGCTGCTGCTGAATTTGAATCAGACCCAGATTGGTCAAAAAAGCAAGAGAGAGATAGAGAGGACTATAGTGCTTAAGAAAGAGGGAAAGTTGTTTCACTGTTGGGGCAGGCTGGGCGGCTTGAAAACAGGGGAGGCGGGCAGGCCGGGCAGGAGAGAGAAACAAGAATGGAAAAAACAAAAAGCTTTCTTCTTTCTTCTTACACAGTGCTCCAGAAACAATAACTTTGGCATATTCCGAACATCAAGTCACCCGTAAAGTATTGGACTTGAAAATTTGGTTAACTCAAACTGCTTTTTCATTTCTGGAATGAACATAGAAAGAGAGCACATTTGGGGCAATAATGCAAAGTAGAGTCATGTTAGCCTAGAATTTCTTGCTTTGTCTTGTTCTTCTTATTTAAATTTATGGATGAAGTGTGGGTTTTTAGGATAAGCAAGTAGGCTAGTATAGTATTATACTATTGAGAAAGTAGTTCATTGTTGTTCAATGGATGTGTCTCAAAATCAAATCTCTATCCAATCGGTTTTAAAACGACTAAAATATCTGAGTATAAGAATTAGTGATGGCAACTCTTATCGTATTGGAGATTCTGAACCTTACGTCAGTACCATTGTGCAGTGTCATCTATTGGTTTATTTATGATCAATTGATGTTAAGTTGGACGACCTCATAACGATAATTCACAAATGAATCACAAATGATAATTCATTTTATTACCCAAAAAAAGATAATTCACAAATGATAATGTATGTATGTTTAATTATATTGTTCGAGCTCATTTGGGATGATAACGATATTGCATACTCTACTCTCATTTTGTGCATTTTAACTTAATTTTTAGATATGTTTACCCTTCTAACTGATAATTAATTAGGGTGAGGTTAAAGGTCGAATTAATTAGGGTGAGGTTAAAGCATATAACATTGTTTAAAGCTCTCAACCTAACTAAAATTAAAACTTGCGTCCAAACATGTCTAGAACCCTATTTGGGTTAATACAAGTTCATTGCCTTAACCAAACCTGCTAAGCATCATACTTGTTCAACTTAGCATCCACAATATATATTGTTTTCTTTACGAAATCTAAAAAATTGGGTAAATACTTTCTTTTCAGAATTATCAATAGTTCAGCACATAATTTTTCACCTGAAATTACTACAACTCATTATAAATCAATGTTTATTCAAAGTTTTCTTTTCAAATATAGTAGATAATTGAGAAAACAAACTTCTCTCAAAGTTTCATTTAAAATTTCCATCAATTTTCTCAATTTTTTACAACTATCGATATTTTCTCGAAATTTCCGTCGAAATATCCATTTTTCAGAATGTCGATATTTTCATAATCATCGAAATTTAAGACATTACACAAGAGCCTCTTCCAAGAAAAAACAAAATAACCATCTTTTGTTCTTGGATATTAGTCATATTACATTTACTATCTTTGGTAAGTATCAGGAGCCCTAGTTATTGTGGGTCTGTGGGACCTAATCATTGTCAATGATTACTAGTGGTTTGCAGTTACCCGGCCATGGAATTTCCCGGTGGCCCCCTCAAATCACATCGTCTTCCTCAAAATCTCAAAGTATTAAAACGAACAGAACACAGTGCAATAGATTCACAGTAAAAATGGAAACACTACCAACGCGAAGAGGCTAGCGGGCTAGCAGGTTAACCACATTGAAACCTTATGAACGCGAAAGAGTAGCTATAGCTATAACATGGAATTACAGAATCATTTTACTATCGGGTAGTTCACCTCTTCATACACTCCTTACATAACTATGTCAAGCTACAGGTGATACTTAATCCACGACTAATCCAACAGTACTATAGTCGGTTAAAGATGCCTGAAGCATCGTTGCTGGGTTACACCTTTCCTTACCTCTATCACTGAATTCCTCATCCATAAAACATGCAATGTATATTCACCAGAAGCCATAGCAATCAGCCTGAACGCAGTCTTTGTGTTTTCAGTCGTGAAATCTTCTTGAAATGCTCATGTTTCAAGCCATGTCAAGGACCCTAGTATCAAAAATTTGCCTGGAAGTTCACCAGCGGCTGGTGCAAGGTAGGTAATTGTCTTCCTGAAATGCAATATACTTGGTCAGAATAGAAAAACCAGAATTTGAAAGGTAATTTGAACAAGTCACTGTAGGTCAGAAATCAAACCTTTCAACATTGACTTCTGTGACATGGACAAACCCAGCAACATTACTGCACACAAAATTCATTGTTAAGCAACACGGGTATATATTGTAATCTCTGACATCAACAGATTTTAATTTAAAGTATCAAAGTCAAATTTCAAATCTTTATAGATGGAAAAGCTAGGGGAGAAGTGCTAGACAATTATAACTCTTGTAAGAGGGAAAGTAGGCATATGAAATAGCTGATGGCTATGAGATTACCTAGAGATAATTTCATCAGGCTCCTTGGCATATGAAATAGCGAGAACCATATGGAGCAAATCACGGTTAATATTTACAGGAACCACTCTTGTAGGATCAGCAGCAGGCTCGGCACCAATTGGCAAAGCTGAACGAGGGGCCTGTGGGCCACCACCGATTCGAAAGACAGATAAATCGCTGAAATTTGCAGTATTAGAATGTGGGCTGAGATCATTCGCAAGGCCATAAAAGTATTCCTGTCAGAAATATCAGTGTATAAGAGCCTTATGACAGGAAGAGCAATAGCATGAGAATAAACCAGGTGCACATTTTTAAGGACTTTTTTCAATTTGGTACCATAGAAGATGATACTGTTGGATTGTTTTGTTTTGTTTTTCCAACATATACTTACCCTTATCCTATTACTCCTGGATTTTTGACGGAATTTTAAATTCCTGGATACAACTCCCCCTGATTTTTGAAGTTTAACAACATCCACATTGGGCTTGTTCTTTAGTACATCTCTGAGCATGCTGCAAAGCTTTTCCTGCATAAAAGAAATACTGCATTGTCAGGGAAACATAAACTTAGGGCACTATAACACTAGTAAGAACTACAATGTTTTAGAAAAGTATATCATTAAACGCTAACAGACTTGCTGACAATCTTAACCCAAAAAGCATAAAGAACAGAAAAGGATGTTTCCTGACAGATTAAAAGAAAGTAGCAGAATTCACGAAGACTTGAGCATGACAAGAAAAGAACTCGGAGTCTCGGACTAAAAGGATTTACCTGACCCAAAACCAAGACAACATTGGCATTGAATGTGTCAATTGCATGAAGAAGCAACTGCAAGAAAGATAAAGAAGAAGAAACTATCAGAGCAATCTTCAAATATATTAAAATCACAGTCATTTTTCAATTAATCAACAGTCGCCCCTTTTGGTCCAAGAACTCTTAAAGTACCTCATAGCCAGCACCCTCAATCCATCCCATGGTGTTGATTACCAGTCCAGCAGCTTGAGATTCAGCAGTACCAGCAAGTTGTTTCTCTACCATTTGAGAAAGCTCCTTGACAAGCACTCTGTACAAATCCACATTGGTCCTAAAAAAAAAAAAAACGACACTCAGAAGCTGGAATGACGAATAGCAACGCAGCATATCACTGATAACTGATGTATAGCTACCATAAAATTCGACCGTCTATAAAACTATTCTACCTTGACAAATCCTAATACTGACAGAAAATACTAAATCGGATACATACGTGGGAGTAGTGTGCCCATAGAAATACACAAGGGGCATGTCAAGGGGAATCCCTTCCACGGGATCAATAGGCATTTCAATAGGAGTAGCCGCAATGCATCCGGGAATTGTTATAGCTCCTTGTCCGATATCCAAATCAACAAAAGTAGGTTTCCATCCTTGCTTAGCTGCCCAACTCAGCAGCATTTTCGCCAACGTACTCTTCCCGGAATCCGTAGGTCCCACAACCATCACCCTCGGTCCCTGACCATCGTAATAACAAACCTATTAGCCCTATATAAAGCAGTTAAATCATACAGCAAATACATTACACCAATTCATCCAAAATGTAATGAACCTGAGTTTACCTGAGCGTGAGGAGAATCAGGATCATCAGACGACAGCGTTTTCGCACGGTTCCGCCGCGCATCCAACACGGCATGCACATTCACATAGCTGATATTCGGCGTCTGCAAAACATTGACTTCCATTATTCAAAATCCATGACAACCAAAATCCATGACAGCTAAAGTAAAGAAGCTATAACTACCTCGTCAGCGGTGTAATCCGTTTCGGTGGGGCCGTCCATCTCGATTGTGGCGCCATACCAAGTGAACACCTTAAACCGAAAATTTCAATTCCATAAAACACAGTTCAATTCACAGACTTTGAGTAAAGAAAAAAAAGCTTTGATTCGTTCAATTGAAGTGAAAAGAACGAAGAAGGCTTACAGCGAATTTGAGCCTGGGAAGAAAAGTGAGCCAGATTTCAGGGGGGAGCTCGGTGCCGAAGATCTCGGCGGTGCCGTTGAGAACGCGGAGCTTGAGAGGTGCGTCGTTGCCGACTTCGATTCTGAGTTCGCACTCTCGCTCCAGTTTGACCTGCCGTATTCCGGTGCCGGCCATCTCCTCCTATTGGGGTTTGGGATTCGCCGGAGCTCTCTGGGTTTTCAACTGAAAAGAGTAGGCAAGGGTTTATGTTCGTTTTTTTATTTTCCGGGTCGGGTCAGGGAGGTTTACGGGTTCTATCTTCTAATGTGTATCCAAAACTATGGTGTACTTGCAAAGTTTCAAAAATGAAAAGCTCATGTCATTCACATGAAAGTTGTTGAAAACGATTATAAATCTGATTCTCACTAACTCTGAAATTTTTGGTCCTTAATGAAACCATGAAAATTTGATTCAGCTTACGATAAATGGTCATTATTCAAAATTTTATTTTTAACAACTCTAAAATTATTAACTTATTTAAACTCTAAAATATTTTAAGGTTTCATGTCAAACTTAAACGCAACATAAAAGTTTGTCATAATTTGCGCTTAAACACCATGAGCTGTCAAGCTGTCAATGATCTCGATACCTCATTATAGCTTAAGTTTTTACTTGCTCAAATCATTACCTGTTCCAACTTCACAACAACTTTTCCCATGATCTATAAGCTATAAGAAGAAACAAATAGCACAAAAGTTTCATAATAAAACAAATGCAACATGAACTTCCTACTTTTTTCGTCTCGAAACATATATATGTCATGTGTAATTTGAAAGGGTTAAGATGTTTGAAATTTGTGTGGGATGGGATTCCTCTTAAAATCTGGACTTCATATATAATATGTAAAGAAAACTAACGTTAAACAAGGAGATAAACCGACAAAGGCCAACGAGCAGATTCAAGCCTCTGTATTCGATGGTAGAGTGTTCAAAATGAGATTGGTAAACTAAACATTGATCGGCTACCAACCTCGCCCCCATTGTAATTGTTTGGTGGTAATTTCTTATTAACTTTTATCTCTCCTGTTGATTTTACATCAAGATTGAAGGCAGAATCCAAAACATATCTGAATGAATTGTTATCTCAATTAAGAAAATTAATGACTGATTACATGCAAGATCATCAAACCCTGCTAGCTGGAATGTAGATGATCAACCCAGAAACAGAAATTACAGATTACAGGGGCAGGGGCAGCGCAAATAAACGTACATTATTTTGACTTCCGTTTGTTGTTAAGAGTTTGAGACAAATATTACTAATACAAAAGATTAAAAGAAGAACTAGGTATACGCTCTAGGATTATTCGAACTGTTCCCGACTAAATGCGAATAACATTACTGGGTTTCTATAGTATTTAAACTCAGAACCAACATAATAGGTCATGCATGAAAAGGTAAACAAAAGCTTTTAGCCTTCAATGAGGTACCAGTCCAAGGCTCCAAGCTTCTGCCATAACTCTCAGAGAATCAGCTCACCAGGCAAATAACACTTTCTCATAACGAGTATGGAGTAGAGAACTTGTCCCTCTTTTAAGAATTGGTAAACAATGACACTGATTGAGATTTATAATATGAAACTAAACATCACAGTTATCATTGTGGGAGGGAGAAAAACCACAACACATTGGCGACAAGTCTAATTTCCGACTGCTTGACCAAGCTCTGTTAACAACGATGAAGAAAAAAGTACGAAACCAACATTAAATCTTTATTGTTACAACCAAAAAAGAGTACAGCCTAACATGTGGACTTGTTCGAGCACACAAAAGAGGAGAGACAACCTACATTAGTACTATCTCAATGTCTCCCTCCCTTGGTCAGGGATTAACTCCTCCTCATGGCTTGAGAGCAAGAGCCAATCCAATCTTGGCGCTCTTCTCAATGGCTCTGGTGTCTACCTCTCCAGAAATGGTGAAAAATGATTTTGGGCGCCACTCATGCTGGATAAGAGCATTGGCCTTGCCAATGTTGTTCACACGTGCCTTGACAGAGGTCAATGGATCCAGGGCATGCTGAGCACCGAGAGTGATCGTATTCTCACTGTTGGAAAATCTGTGGGTGACCTCAGCTCCTACAGCAGTGTTTTGTTCTGGATAGAGACTGTGATAGAAAGATCCGCTGACCACATCACCTTTCTCATTCCTGTATCAAGAAGATCATCGTCAACACAGTGAATCAGAAATACAATGACACAAAATGTAAGCATGGACAAGAGGAATTTCAGTATAGAGAATAATTTCAATCATCTTTAGTTTAAGGGAAGAATGCTAGACTACGTAATATCAAATAATACTCACAAATAGAAGAGAATACTTACAGGTTCAATGACGCCATGAGATCGGCATTGGAAAAGTTCAAACCAGCATTGCATTTGGTGAAATTCCCAGATTTGGTATCAAATGACACATCAGTACCAAGGGCAAGAAGGTTAGTTCCGAGAACACCAGAGAAGTTGACAACAGGGTTGGCTGTCAATCCAACACTGGTGCTTATCCCGGCATAGTCATGCAAGTACTGGAGTTCGGCCTGTCAACAATCAATCATTTAGAGGGTAAATCTAAAGTTATCCTGATAATGTCTCAAATGAAACAGGAAGCATATCAACATCGAAGTTTTACTGCATAATGAAAAACCCAAAATAACATTCTTACCTTGCCTGAGTTCTGATCAGGAACTTTGAAGCTGAGAATTGCCTTAACACCAGGACAAGGTTGATCAACTGTAATAGTGGTCAGAAGCTGTCATGAACACAAACCACTAGTAAGCTTCCATTTGCCAGAAATTCACAGTTCAGTTTATACATGCTTCCATCACTCAACATACAGATACAGCTTATAAGATGAATAAGACTTAAATCACAAACAAAAAGAGCATAACAAAGTGTTATACAGCACAAGAAGCTGTTCTCTGCATCAGAATACATTCAATAGAAAAAAGAATGAACTAGAAAAGCAGAACAAAGGATGTGACGCTTACGTTGGATTCAGTGTCAACTTTGATATCAGTAGTGACATTTTGTTTCTTCAACTGAGTAGTAACATCAGCCAGAAACACATCACCCTTTTTTGTTCCTGAAGAAGTGATAGCCTGCAAATACGATGCAGTAAGAGTAAGTGGTTAGCTCAGGGCTACTATGTTCAATAGCACCTCACATCGAACAATTGTAAAATAAGCTACCGCATCCTAGTATTTCAGCTACAAATACTTATGATACCTCGTAAAATCTAGTAAAAACAGTCCAATGGCCTTTAATTAAAAAAAACTAGTACAGTTTCGGCACAGAAAATTAGTCCAACTAGGCAAATCATCCATAAAATCTAGGAACACTTACGATATCTCGTAAATTCAACAAAATCGAGTAAAACCAGTCCAATGGCCCTCAATTCAAGAACAAACCAGTACAATTTCGGCACAGAATTACAAAATTACACTCCGTGCTCCAATTTCACTAAACAAATAGACAATAAAAGCAATCCAAGGCTGAAATATGATAACAAATCACACAGGCTACGAATACGAGCGAATATAAAGCCCTAGCTTTCTACACAGATCGCAGCGCAAAAAGAGACGGAAGAACTCACCACACCAGTGGGACTGTAGGTGGTGATGGTGAACTTGTGGTCGCTCTGGTAATCCTTATACAAGAGATCTACAAAATTCAACAGCAAATTAAAAAGCACAGATTCAGCAACCAAAGCCCTCACAAATCCAAACAAAAAATTTCATCTCCAGAAATGTGCGATATGATTACAGAGACGAACCTCTGGCTTTCTTGCCGATCTCGGTGTAAAGACCTGGACCATTGGCCATTTCGCTGATCGGAAAACGAAGCCGGAAATCGGAGAGAGAGTCTGAGAGAGAGTAGGTGATAGAAGAAGAGAGAGAGAGCGATATGTGGTTTTATATAGGGGCGCCGATAAACCCTATTTTCGATTTCCACCTTTCTTTTCGGCGAGTATTTTCGATTTTCGGGTCCGGGTTTAATTTTCTTGGCCGTCGGATCTGGATTTTGGAACCGTTGGATCTAGGATTTTTGGGGTTTTTTTATCCACGTAATACTTTGCGTTTCGTCCAAGCTAGTCGCTTTCTTGGTGGCCAATTTGACTAAATTATCCTCTCTCCTTTTTTTTTTTGGTTACAAGATTATCCTCTTTTTCTTTGGCAAAAAGAAAAGTCTATGTTTGTGTTGGGTTGTGAAGAAACGTGGTCAGAAGAAACCCAATCCAAAAATTTAATAATTATTTTCCCAAAAATTAAATAAAAGTTCAATAGTGACATCATGTGTTTGGGACTTGCAATCCACTAAAAAAATTTATAAAAAAAAAAAAAAAAAACTTAAAAAGAAACGGTCAAAATCAATGGCGGATTCAGGATCCAGAAGTTGTCTAGGCTAGTTAGATGATTTTGATGATTTTTTTTAATTTTTTTTAGGTTTATAACCCATTGAAAACTCATCGAAGAAATTTTTTTCTTAAGAAACACTATCCATATCTGCTTTTCAGAGCAGTCGAACCTGCGTAAGGAGGATATGATTTGGTCAGGTTGCCAAATGAACCAAGGCTTCTCATTGTTTTTATGGGTACTTATTTACTAAATATAGGATTTCTGTCTAGGCTTCAGCCTAGACAGCCCCCAACGTAGATCCGCCCATGGTCAAAATATAACAACCGAAAACGTCCTCCAATTTTTCAAGATAGTGTCATATTTGTTTTAAACTTGAATACAAAAAGATCCTTTTTGAATATTGACGAAGGCTTAGTTTGGTATTGTGGTTTAAAAACTCAGTTTTAAATAAGCAATCCCTAACTTGCTTTCTAAAATTGTGGTTTTTAGTTATTTAAACTAAAAAGTTTTAGATAATCACGTTTTAAGATTTTACCAAACAGAAAATTTATTTAAAATGGTGATTATAAGTTATTTTAATCTCTAAAACTCAATATCAAACTGGGCCTAAGTAGTCTGAACGAGCTGATACATGCAAAATTATGAATTGTTACTCATTTGAGATATTGAAAATGCTAAGCACAATACTGATTGTAATCGGTTGGAAGCTAGTTACAACTCAATTGTTCACAATAACTATTATTTTACTAAAAACTTGATAAGTCGAACCGTGACAACCCGCCATACATCTTGTTTTTCTTTTACTTTACTTCAAGCCAAGAGACGATATCCGAGTAACTATACATTCTTTTATTGTTAACTTTTTGTTTTGTTAAGCTAGTTCACTAGAGGGTATAATTTCAATTGTTGTATCGATAAATGTCTTTGATAAGACATATTGCCAGCTGACACACTTGTAAAATGGTGTGAGTTAGCATACTTACACATAACTCCAGCTCAACACACTTGTAAGCAGTCCAGAAAGCCACGTGGCAGAATCAAAGAGGTCCATTACCCACCCATTGACTCTTTGACCAGTAAAAACGTAAAGACTCTACTTTTAACCATGATAGAATTTACATGACTCTAATGAGATTTTCTCATCAGATCCATTCATGTGTAGCAATTATACTAAATCATCATATTACATGTCAAAGAAGTTCTTATAAATTGAATGAGTTATATATCCAGTAAGAAGTAGTAGGCCAAAGCTACAGGCAAAGCAATGAGCATGCCAAAAATTACTCTGCAACAAAAACAAAACCAGTTCATCTCAGAACCCTCACACATATGCAGCATTCTGTGATGCAAGATGAACAAAATCAACTTTTTTTATTTATTTATCAAAATATAACCAAAATCTTACGCAGTGCTCAGAATTTCTGGATGCACATTGTATTCCTTGGCGAAAACAAAAGGAACAATTCCTTGAGGAAGAGCTGCCTGCAGTAAATTTACAAGGTATGGCTTTTATGTCTCATTTATAAAGTCCATAGGTAGTAGAAAGACAACAATGTAGTGTATATATATAGTAGTATGTATGAACCTGCACAATTGCTATTCTGAGAGCTCTGCCTCTTAGTCCTATAACAAAGGAGGACAATGCCATTACAGCAGGTCCGGCAAGGAACTTAAGTCCCATTGCTACCATTGTCATTCGTGCTCCGCAAGCTATTATACTAGGCCGTGACGCCATGAAAAGGCCTAATGACATATCAGGAAAACACAAGATATATTAAGTTCATGTTCATCAATGGTTTTGGTTCATAATGTCATGCCAAGAAATTGCTGATGTTTATACCTAAGCTGAATGTTGCCATACCAAGTCCTCCATTTGCCATTATTGAAATTGATTGCGTAACAATTTCTGGCATTTTCACTCCCCATCTGCAAGAGATATATGCATGAGCTATCAAAATTGATGAAAGAATGTCATGCTTAATTGCCTATACAAACCTCATTATGATTGCCTACCTGAAGTGTATGCTAGCCCAAATTAGACTCAACAATGTTGCATGAGTGTTGGGGTTAGCAAAGAGCTTTCTACCAACTGTTAATAGAATAGATTTCATGTTCTTGGGATTTCTGGTTCTTTCTTCACCCCCTTCTTCGTCTTTCGATTGTGCTTCATTAGGGGCCTCCATCTCCTCTTCAAATCAAAACCAGACCAACAAATTTTTGCAGATGTTAGAATATATCACCATAATTTGAAATAAGAATCGAAGCAACGCATTTGTAAGTTATTTTTTGACATATTGTTTACGGTTAGAACTTTTTGCTTGAAGTTGTAGTAGCATTTCAGACCAAAAATATGTAGACTAATATTCGAGTTGTGAATAATACAATTAACATCTAGAGAAACCTTAATTGTATTCAGGATCTTTTGAAGTGTGTTTATGCTGTTACAGCTAGCTGCACGTGTGGTGTACTGTTTATGCTTCTTTAATATTCTTAAACAAAAAAGCAATTTTGATGTCTCTAACCTGCAGTTGCTTCTGATGAAGGTGTCACAGAAGCTGCCTTTGCTGCTCGAAACTCGAACAGAAACAGCAACAAATTGTACCAAACTAAGCTTTGTAACACAACTATCTGACTAACGAGCGCGCCTGCTTCTTCGGCATACATAGCCTTCAAAAGTGGAATTCCAAGGATCAATGTGTTAGGCAAGGTGGAGAGTGAAAGACCTGTGATGATAGAATTCAATCCACCATGGGAGCTGAATTTAGTGATTGCTGTCAGTGCTAGGAAAGCAATTGCCTTTTGTAGACCATCAGAGAGAATGAGTTTGAGGTTCATTTTGTAGGGATTATTGGCAGAAATCACTTGAAATGACAGCAATGGGATTGAGAATTTCGCGACGAACTTGTTTATACCAGAACACTGTTCTGGTGTGAACAGCTTCCACCATTTCACAGAAACATAAGCTAAAATCATAGCAACATACAGTGGAACAGTTGCTGCCACAACATGGTAGACATCAATTAGGGAAATCATGGTTTCTGAAGAATTGAAGAGAAAAAATAAATATCCTAGCTCACAACTGTTTATACATATTCTTGCTAATGACAATGATGATCTCTTTATATTGTTTTCATGAGAAGTCGTATATGCTTTGTTTGTTGCTTTGTCAGATATAAAGAAGTTAAGGAGAGAATGCCTGTTTTTGTGCAAGCTTTATCAAAAGCTTTTCTTAATCCCCAGAATGACCTTAAGTTAAAATATGGTAGTTAAAAGCAAATGCTGTATATAGATATTATTCCCCTATTTGGTGCTTGATTATCACCACTATATGACTATAAGAAGTTTCTTAGTAATAATTTAGTCAGGGCATATTTGTCATCAAAGTTTAAAGGTAGATTCCAGCTTAATTTCTTGAGGTCATGTTCTTTAGGCAAAGGTGGAGTTAGCAAGTTATAGCTATAGGCTGACAAGGGAGCTCTATAACCTTTCCTCGTATGCTTCTGAAGTTTCGATACCTTTTAGAAATTTATATTTCTTTGTAAGAGAGTGCCAAACAAATTAATTATTTCCATACCCAAAAACCCAAAAAAGAATCCAAATAGAAAAATGAAGTAGTTTAGTGTAGTCAATGAGTGCATGTATTTCTTTACTTTGGAGGGTTTTTAATTGTAGCTATGAAGGAAATGAACTGAAGAATAAAGGAGTAAATTGCAGGTGAAGTAATTGAACTGCAGAGTTTATTAACAGTTTGAAGGAAGAATTTTGCTATATGTGGTCAAAAGTGTTAGAATAAGTGTTGTGGGGGAATTTGCTTTATAAAATGCCAGATTTTTTCCCCAAAAATGAAAATTATCTCTTTCTTCAACTTGTCTATGAATATTGATCAGAGCTCCAAATTGTTCGATCAGTTGTTTTCGATGTTCCTTCACATGAATGCACAATGGAAACATCTTTTTGAAATCACAAAGGTGGGTGAATATATTATATATCTCTGTTGCGTTTGCATATATATTCCTTTCCCGCAGAGAGCATAATATAGCACAGATAGCATATAAGTTGCTTAGTATAAGTGCTTTAGTTAAGGGCTTATTCTGCAAGTGCTTCATCAACTAAAGCATGCATACCAGTACGGCAGTACATACATTCTATAATGGCCGGCCTGCACCTGCAGTTGAAACTTGAAATTCATGGAGAAGTATATATACAAGGAATAAATTTCAGTATCCATCAATATTGTCTGGTTCATTGAAAGAAGAAGGAATGTCTAATATGCTCTATGTCTGATATCAAGTAGTTTGAAAGGCAATTTGATATTGTATCAGACTGAAATGGTTTTAGTTACATTTCACCAGCTAGCTAGTTTGAACTTCCTCATTTGAGGCAGAGCACAAGAGGGCCAAGACAAAGTTGTTCGATCATCTATTCGATTCTATTCACATATATATAGCTGTAACGTTGTAAGCTAGCTAAGTGATCTCTTCATGTGATAACCTTTCACTAGACAATGAAAAGGCGTAGAGCCCAAGAGTGCCAAGACAAAGTTTAACTTTCTTAGCCAGTGTGACAAGCCATATTAACACATGAGTATTCTAGTTCCTTTTTATATTTCAGAGAATCAAACTTGGTTTTTTGTTTTTTATACGAACAACAAAAATTGGTTATAACTAATGTATAAGCCATAGATATCCACACGAATCGAACTAACCAAAGAAGGATGTACAATTCAGTGGTGGTGGAATCCCAATGACCCTTAATTTCCCCACATTTCATGCAAGAACAGCCAGAAAATCAACAGTAGGAGCTTTTGAAACATATGGTTTTCCACTTTCTACGCTTCTATTTTCAGAAGAGCCATGCCCTTCACTGACAACAGAGTTGCTTATATAAATTTGTGAATGCATTCATGGCTCGGGGTCAGGCTTATAGTTTAGTTGTACAGTCTCGAACCATTTATCGAATAAACCCTTTTAGGCGCCTGGCAAGGTCTATCTGGGCTCAATCAGATCGATCCCGGTTAGGCACACAACTGGGGCTTAATCTAATAGACCTTGACCAGTAGCAAAGTATTAGAAATAACAAAACAGACGAACTTGTTTTAAGTGTGCTGAGAAACAAGAACCAGAAGGGGGCATATTGTAGGAGAGAACCCCAATGGTGTCAATGAAGTTCAGTTTAGTGCTGTTTATGTGCTCATTCTGCGTAATACTACCGTGCCTGAAAGCAGGCGCAGATTCCGACGATGGCACCATTGCGGTGTTCGATCCTGTTCTTCAGGAGCGGGAGAAGAGAGCCGAGATAGCTGCCCTTAAAGCCTATCAACCCGACCCCGAATCAGTTACTGACGAGCTAATCAAAGATGTCGAAACGTACGTAACTTCCATCATGCACTACTCTAAATTGAATATTTAGTACTAATGCCTCGCATGTATTAAAATTTCTGACTCCATCACTGTTACGCATGCATGCAGAAGCATAGAGAGGTCCAACACCACAAGGAGGCATCTAGCGAAAAAGATCAAAGCCGAATGCACGGCCACAAACCCTATTGATCGGTGTTGGAGGTGCAATCCGGACTGGGCCAAGAACCGAAAGCAGCTCGCCAACTGCGTGCTAGGATTCGGCCGCAGGACACGTGGAGGAAAGCGAGGTCCCATCTACGTCGTCCACGACTCCTCCGACAACGACATGGCCAATCCCAAGCCGGGAACCCTCCGGCACGCCGTGATCCAAACGGGCCCACTCTGGATCATCTTCAAGCACAGCATGACAATCAAGTTGAACAAGGAGCTAATTATGACGAGCCACAAGACCATCGACGGGCGTGGCGCCAACGTGCACATCGCGCACGGTGCCGGAATCACAATCCAGTTCGTGGAGAATGTGATCATCCACGGCATTCACATACACGACATTGTGTCGGTCGGAGGTGGCTTGATCAGAGACTCATTGGACCATATCGGACTCAGGGGCCAGAGTGACGGTGATGGTATCACCGTCTTTGGCTCCTCTCACATCTGGCTCGACCACCTCTCTATGTGGAACTGCTACGATGGGCTTACCGATGTCGTCCAGGGCTCCACCGCCATCACCATCTCCAACTGCCACTTCACTCGCCATAACGACGTACGTACATTCTCCGCTAGGGTTTGCTTCATGTTGCGCTTACAATCTCGTTCACCCGGTCACTAGCTAATCAATGGAGAATCTGCACAATGTCATTGACATTTAGGCTCATTAAAATCTAACTGTCAAATCCAGATTGACTAGTTGTATCTCTTGGATGTTAATGAGCCTTAATACTTTATTGTTAGTTGGTGACTGACTGGGTGAACATGATGATGGTTTGTGTTTATGTTTAAAATTAACGTAATGCATGCATGCAGGTGATGCTGTTCGGGGCAAACGATTTGTATGAACGTGACCAGATCATGCAAATCACGGTGGCGTTCAACCACTTCGGGAAGGGATTGATCCAGAGAATGCCGAGGTGCAGATTCGGCTTCTTCCATGTTGTGAACAATGACTACACCCACTGGCAGATGTACGCCATCGGCGGCAGCTCACACCCCACCATCATCAGCCAGGGCAACCGCTATGTCGCCCCACCGGACCCGAAACTCAAGGAGATCACAAGCAGGGCCTACTCGACGCCCGAGGCAGTGTGGAAGACATGGCAATGGAGGTCGGAAGGTGATCTAATGGAGAACGGAGCCTACTTCCGGGAATCAGGAGAGCCGAGGAAGGGCCGAGGCCACTTCAGTCGGTTCGACGTGATCAACGCAAAGCCAGGCTCATTCGTGAGGAGGCTCACACGCTTTGCAGGTACTCTTGGATGCAGGGTTGGCAAGGCATGTTAATACTATAGAACAGAGTACTGCTAAAAGGTCTAGCAGTATACTCGTAACTTAGTTGTAGAGATTGCCTAAGTGGGGGTGTGATTGTTTGCAACGCACTCCCGTTCCTTGAAGCTTTATGTCCCCTTCACTGTGTTTATTATGAATTTAAAACGATCTTAATGAAGTCGTACTATTACTAATATATAATTCATCGTTCACATAAACCTATGTTGCAAGTAAGAAAATATGACTTGAAATCTGAGGGAATCCGACATACTGGGAATACAATTCTCCACTATCTATAGGCTAAAATAAACAACTAGTAGTCTAGTACACATCTTTGAATCTGAGTATGTATTTTTTTTTTTGGTACATGTTTTGAAATCCGAATTGTAAAATAACAGGCATTATGCATTCGAGGCTTGTCATGCAAATGAATAAAGGATTGATTGCAGAAGCTTCTCATGAAAATGAACTTGATTGCTGTCTTCAAGCAGTAAAACTAGATATTTATAAGCAAAATAAGTGTAAACCGAAACACGTATGTTCACAATACAAAAGAGGCAAACAGAAATCTACACTGGCTTCTCGTGTATGTTCACAGAACACGGCGGTATGTTCTCAAACACACAAGTACCACTTGAACAAAATATAACTGGCTATTTTGATTCTACTTCAGTTCTACTCGGTGTCAGATTCATTCCCTGAATCCACATTCATGGGTTGGGGGGTGCTGCTCTTGTTGTAGCCACTAATTTCATCCTTGTAGCGTAACTTATCTTGACGGGCCTTTGCTTCATATGGTTCTTTCTCCTCCGCTGCAAAATGGGCAATAACTGCTATAACCACCAGAACTTATCGAGCCAAAACAAAAGTTACTCAAAAACCATACATACCTGACATCTTCTTCCACTTGTCTCCGAGCACTCTTCCTACATCCGTGAATGCAATGCCGGGGTTGGTCTTCTTCACATTCTGTGGTCAAAACAAGTAAAGGTTAGCAAACTATCGATCCACTTTACTGTTGGTTGAGGCAGAGTAAGGAGGGTGGCAGATGGTGTAAAATCACATCAGCAGAAAGCCTGAACCATCAACAAGAGCATCTATGCCAAACCAAACCCACCTCTCTCTCCATATTCGAGAAGAACATGAAACCAGACATCGCTCTTTTGGGTGCGTTTGGATCCTTCTTCTTTTTCTGTTTTTTCTTCTTTGGGCCATCTTCATCAACCTCTTTCAATTTTTTCTTGGAAGATGACACCTTTGAAGTTGAAGGTTCTTTCCTGGGATCCTTTTTAGGAGGCTTCTGAAATTAGCAATTTATGTAATGTGAGAATAGATTGTATAATAACATCAAGTAAATTCACAGGTGATAAAAATCACTTACCTCTTTCTCACTTCCACTTTCACTAGCATCAGAACCTTCATCCCCAGAATCATCAGTTGGTGAACCTGCATCATCCTTCTCAAGAACAAAATCTTCGTCCTGCCAAGTTCGTCATGTTTAACAAGCATGGACTTGATTATAATTTATCACACGACACTCAAAAATAGCATGGATAGGACACCAGAGTGACTTGCAGACAAAAGGGTACTTGCAACACACACACACAAATTTATTATATATATATATATATATAAACAAGAAAACACTAACAGTAACATCACCCAGAGTAAGATTGCGCAAGGATAACAGTAGTGAAAATACAAACTATGCACAATTTTCTAAATAAAACATAACAATAGCTGGTTCTAATGCATACTTTAGTGCAGAACTGTAGAATGAACTTTTACACTTGCATGATTTAAAAACAAGCGCCTTACGGTAAAACTCAAATATTTACAATTAAGTGTAAAGTTAAACCCAAATGGTGGTATTGGAAAATAGAATCCAAAGAGAAGATTTAGAAGAAAATAAAGAAAGATAAGAAAAAAGCTTCACCTCTTCATCACTATCTTCATCTCCAGCTTCCTCCTGTACGCGAACCAGATGTGGATCAGGATCAGCATCATCTGCCACTTCAAGAAGAGGAGACACACCATCTGTTACTTGGGCATCTCCTAAGTTCATGATTTTGATACCCTTTGAACTGGAGAAGAGGCGAAATGGTTAAAGATCTGTATACCAACAACGCAATGATGTTCGAAGGAACACAATTTGACAGTCATACCAACCTGATGAAGTCAAAAAGAGCATGATATTCATTCCTCTGAATGTTTCTAAACAGATGTTCTTGCTCACTTTTAAGTCTGATGAGAAGATCAAAATAATGCATATTCGAGCCTCCAGCACCATGCCTCTCAAATTCCACATAGTCAATCTACAAGCAAACAATAAGTAGAAAGAGAACTAAGTGAGATTCCACCTTCCAAATAATATTAACCAGTATTCTTGACATACATGCAATATGTTTGATTCAAAGTTCTACCATATCATGAGTAATAAGGGTAGGAGGTTTGGGTAGGAAAAAGAAGCTCTTTTCCAGAGGATATAGAACTCCGTCTTCAGCTTTCAGTGATGACTTCACAGCATAACCATCTTGACAGCTGCGGAACTTCCCTGGTTTTGTAATTTTGGCCGAAGACAATCCATGCAGTATTTTGGTGAACACATCATGAATTAGTCCCTGTTATTCGAAGCAAAGAGATTTCATTGCATTAGCTCTCTCACAACTAAACAACTGTCTGTTGCATTACAATCTTTGAGGACAGGTCTAAACTATTACCTTATAAGTTGGTTCTAACTTGTCTTTGTACTTGCCGTTCAAAAGATCGTCGCCTATTGCCAGTTCACTTTCAACTACATAATCGGTTTCAAACTTCACAAAAGAGAGGAATTAGTCAATTAGGAGAAACAATAACCATCACTGTTATTTTAATAGGAAGAAAGCAACTATGGAACATAAGATCATCAGGGAAATGAAACAAACAATACCTGCAAAACAATGTGTGGATACAGTGTTTGTCCTTTACGGATAGGTGGATCAAGAGTAACAACAACAAAGGTATGTGGCTGATTAGACTGCACATAAAAAGAAGGAACCCTTATGATATCTCATCAAAGCCATATGAAATGATTGTCATGTTGATAGTCATTTCAGCCATTGAAGAAAGAACTAACCGAAGTGGAATAATGTCATTAGTACATAGACAAGTCTGGAGGCAAAGAAACATGTGAAAAACTAAATATTAGTGGAAAAGATAGGTACAAACCTTAGGAAGGAGAAAGAGGCGAACAACACTGCTGTACTGAATTTTGAAATCATTAGCCTGTCCTTGTAACCGCAAGAATGAAAGATGAAGTTCCACATTGTAGCGACCCCTACATTAGGCGAGTGATATATTAGTGTGGCATCATAAAAAGAAAGAAATGGAAGCACCGGGAGATAGAACTATAATCTAACAAATGCAGATGTTGTATGTTCCTTCCCAATGGCGTGCAAGTGCAGTATCCGTAATATTTTCATTCACATCTACCTTGGTGTGAGGACTGCAATACTCTCAAATGTGACAACAGCAGTTTCAAAGTCATTAACATCTGCCATTGATATGATTTTGTCACGAAATACCTACAAAATATTGATTCAGAAATTACCAATAAATCAAAGAATAGATCAGTAATGACGTGCAACATTCTATCAAGCGACAAGAAAATACAAACCTGAGCAGCAGGACGATTCTCATCACCCATAAACTGAGTGTTGGAGTTGGGAATGTGAAAAGTTATTTCCATCAACGAATCTTTCTGTGACCATAGAATAAAAGTTGGAGAGGAAGAAAGATATAAGACAGTAGTGGGATGAATGTACTAGTCAGTGAATAGTATTAAGAACTACAAATTATGCCAAGCAGGCTTTTGTTTACATCTCATTATTTGTAATAACATGAACATAAATGTGGACGGCTTCCAATATCTTTAGAGAGAGAGAGAGAGAACCTCGTTTGCTCCAGCAGTGTCATCCACGTGGAACTCTAAAGTGACATCATTTTTCCCCTGAAGCTGTGTTTGTGAGACATCAGCCAAAGATACCTCAAATCCTTGTTTAGAGTCAACCAAGAAAGACAGCATATTATCTGCAAATAGCCATAGAATATGAACAAAAAAATCAGTCAAGGTGACATGTCGGCAGCCTACGGCCTTCTAGAAACCAGTTATGCAATCAAGGGAGTCATATCACCGGAGAAGAAACAACACATGGACGAAAGATAATTAATAATTCAATACAAAACTTCCCAAAACCATTCAACAAAATACCAGATGGGTGCAAAAGGAAAGAGCCATGTTTTATAAGCTGGAAACATATAAATAAATATAAAATAAAAAGAACATAGCAGAAAAGCTTCTAGATAGCTGAAAACAAAAATCCCAACTGACAAAGAATCCACATGTCAAAAACTATGGAGAGACATTTACAAGAAACAAGTCTCAGAGCCATGGAGTATAAGAAAGATCATATGTGCGAAAATTAATTGCAATAGGCCACTGGAATAGATGAGAATATCACTAACCACTTAAATCCACTTCTCCCCAGTTACGCCCACTTACAGAAAGCTTCTTCTCCTCTGCTACTATCCCACAAGTAGTTTGGAAATAATTGGTCAAACTAGTGATATCCTACAGCAAAATCATAGAAAAAAAAAGAAGAGAGAAAACATTAGCAAGTCGTTCCTGCACAACAGTTTTCTTTATCAATGTAATCCATTAGCTCATTATCCCATCAAAAGGACCACTGACATGCATCAAATGCATGGAACCAGTGAGACAGTTTCTGCAAATGCTCCATCTAGTCATCAAATGCATATGTCCAAGACAGAGGGGGTGGGATCACTAACCTGATCTCGGAATCCGATAAACTTGTAGTACAACCCATCTCTAGTTCGAACACCAAATTGATTTGTCTTTGGGATCTTCATCCATGTCACCCCAACAATGTCGGCTTTATCAACCTCAATTGCTTTCCCACCTCCTTGTTTCTTCCATAAAATCCCCCCTGAATATACTTTTAGTTGCCCCGGATTCTGTTTCACATATCACAAATGAAGAATGTTACAACAATCAAACTTATTTATTTCCACTAACAAGCCCCTATCTCATCAACAAAAGGAAAATCTGTTTTATCAATGAAATGAATGGCTGTCAATAGTCGAGGCAGACTAATCAGGGTGGTAGCTCTACAACTTCTTCAAACATTTTTATAACCATTTCTCAGAAAATGATAGCTTTGCACAAAATGCAACAACTTGGGGTATTTATTTCTAAGACACAGACCAATATATTTATCTCTAGTCATCAGAACTCCAGAAATATATAAAAAAAATATTTAAAAAAATGAAATATGGGTTTTGATCTTCTGATGAAGAAAGAGAATAGCATATGGTTGTTATCTTTCACATTCACCAAGTCCGAATTTACAATCCCCAAAACCATAAACCATAACATAAAGTCAGAAATTTATCAACTCCAGCAGTCAAACACACCAAACCCAAACTTCAGAAATCAACAAAATTAGGGTTTCAGCGAAATCCAAATAAATTCGAGGACATCAGAATCCGCAAATCCTCGATTTCAGCACAATATTAAGCAACCCGAGGCAAAAATCGACGGAAACCGCCGAAATTCCGCGCCGCGGAGAAGCTAGGGTTTCGAAACCGCATCGGAAAGTGTTTGCAGAACGAAATCGAAGAAAGAACGCCGTAAAAATTAAACCTTTTAGATAATCGAAATTGAGAGAGTAAAAGAGAGAGACTCACGGTGCCGCCGCGGCCGCCGAGGGAGATGCTATTGAACTGGTGGCCGTCCGTCATGGCTCGCCGTTAGCCGGAGACTCCGAGCAATAAAAAAACGTAGAGAGAGAGAGAGAGAGAGTGAAGAGGAAAGCTTGTGTTTTTTTAGAGTGAAGGGGGTTTGGGAGAGTGAAGGGTCTATATAGAAGGAAGGAAATGCGGTGGGTGAAACGCACCGTTTTGATCAGCGCGCCAATCATTTCTATTTCTATTTCGAAGCAAGGCGATATATATGAACGCGACCAAATCATGCAAATAACGGTGTTTATTATAAAAAGGTTTGATATTACTATCAGAACATGTTTACTAACTTGGAATGGAATTGAGAGTGGTGTAATTAATTCCGGAATAGGTGAATTCTGGTGTTTACTAACATATCAAGGTATTGAAATGGATATAAGTCTCGCTTGCTTATCAGGAATCAATTCCTGACAAAACCTCTTATTTGATACCTAAGGCGAAGATGAGTATCAGAATCAAGGTAATGAAATCAATTTTTTCTTCCCAAAATATCCTGACATAGTTATAATATTTATAAATTACCTAACTTTAAAAATATATATTGTATTTTAAGGGTATTTTAAATTCATTTTTATAGAGGTATTTTAGTAATCAAACTAGTTTTAATTCTGTATCCATATGGAAAGTCAACAACATCAATCGTAATTAGTTTCATTCATGTTTTGATTCCTTATGGTAAGTAAACACTATAATGGTATGAAATATTCTCATACTGATTCTTGTTGATACCGATTCATGATAATTTATATTCCAAGTTAGTAAACGTGCCCTCAATACTATGGAACCCCCACTTACATCATGGATTCGAACACTAATGTTGCTCAATGTTAGTGGTCAGGCAGTCATGGGAGAGGTTGCAATTCCCTGTTGGTTGGCGGGCATTAACAGAATAGTCATTGGGCGTAAATATCTATTTGGATACCGTGAATCATCCGAAAGAATTGTATCAATAAACAATAGGATTAAATTCAGTTTACTACCCTGAACTTTGGGTCACTCATCAGGTGTGCCCCTCTTCTTCTTTTTTCATCAGGTGTACCCTTAAACTCTTAAAATCGATCAAGCTGAGACAAAAATTCAAATTTCATCCGTTTATGACATCAGCGTCCGACGTGGAGGAGACAAGAATGGCCCACATATCAGTCTTCAACCCCTATTTTGGCGAAAAGACCAAACTAGCCATTGCTCCTATTTTCTTTCTCTGAACTTCGATACAGACCAAACCCAGAAAAAAAAAACACGGATCAATTTTCTCACTTTCTCTCTTACTTCGTTCCCGACCCAGAACCGCCCACA
>NC_020496.1:4317269-4324501 GCF_000184155.1 Fragaria vesca subsp. vesca | reverse complement strand
AACCAAATTCAGGAATTGAAGATGCGAAGTTGCAATTTTTTGCACAACCATGTTTTGTGTCAAACATAGTTGCTAGTCTTAATCTTTTGCTGAATTTTCATGATTTAGGCTGGAAATTATGCAACTTATTCATGAATGTTGGTTATGATATTGACTATGATGGCTTTTGTTGGCTTGAATGTAAACCAAACATGATGCATCTATTTGGTTATTTTTATGAATGTCTTTTTTCTGGATTTTTTTTCTTTTCATTTTTGTCTTTTTTCCCATGTTTGAACTTTTCTGGAAAATATTGGAGTTTTAAGATAATGAGTAGCAGATTTGATGTGTTTGATCTTATATTTGGTTTAATTTTTGTTTTTGGGTAAAATGACTTATCTGCCCTTTGGTTAGGGTTAGAGATTGAAATGTGGGCCATTCTTGTCTCCTCCATGTCGGACGCTGATGTCATGAACGGATGAAATTTGAATTTTTGTCTCAACTTGATGAATTTTAAGAGTTTAAGGGTACACCTGATGAAAAAAAAAAATAGGGACACACCTGATGAGTGACCCAAAGTTCAGGGTAGTACACTGAATTTAATCCTAAACAATATGTTCTTCATAGTCATTTTCTATCATTTACAACTCATAATTATTTGGTTTAATTATAAATCTCATTTAAATTAATACAACCAATGTTACCAAACTTGAGCACGGTAAAAGAAGAAAAAATGTTGAAGTCGAGTCATGTGTCTCACACACTTTCCTTAAGACAAAATATGCCTCATCTACTAGTGCAAAGGTTAATGACACTTGTCTTCCAAAATACAACAACTGTTTGTGCTCTGGAACTGTATTGTTGCCAAGAATACCCGATGAACCTGTATTAATTTATTTCTATCACCATAAACTAAGAACGAGAGAGAGAATTTAGAGAGGACGAGATCATTTTGAATTTGTGTGTTTGGAATGAGGAAGAGGCCACCTATTTATGCTGAGAAAAATTTGATCACCACTTTATTCACCACTCATTACATGAGTAACAACCTTTCATTACATAATTTATTCACAATTCCATCGAATATGTTGTTGTTACTGAATATGAACAGACAGCCAGAATGCGACCAATTAGTGGAAAATGAGAAGTCTAAAAAGAATTCCTTGATGCAAAAGGAAACTGGGCCGGAGCGATATCCGTGCGAGCACACACAACTTCTCAGGTGGGACAAAACTATTTTCTTCCAATTCAACTAGTCATTGGTGACTATTTCTCGTAGCCCTCATATTGGAAACACAATACTAAGTTCGTCTTTCATTAATCTTAAGTGGATCCCACTTAAATTCTCTTATTTAAATTGGTTAAATAAAAGAATGAAAATACCATTTTTCCAATATCGTTCAACTTTGGGAAGGGATTGATCCAAAGAATGCCGAGGTGCAGACATGGCTTCGTCCGCGTTGTGAATAATGACTACACCCCACCATCATTAGACCGGGCAACCGCTACATCGCCCCACCAGACCCTAAACTAAAGGAGGTCACCAACAGTACACGATCGAGGCCGTGTGGAAGACATGGCAATGGAGGTCGGAAGGTGATCTAATGGAGAATGGAGCATACTTCCAGGAATCAGGAGAGCCGAGGAAGGGCCGAGGCCACTTCAGTCGGTTAATGAAAAGACAGGCTCATATGTTCACAGTACAAAAGAGGCAAACAAAAATCGACCAACAAAATATAACTGGCTATTTTGTTTCTACTTCAAATCTACTCAGTGTCAGATTCATTCCCTGAATCCACATCCATGGGTTGGGGGGTGCTGCTCTTGTTGTAGCCACTAATTTCATCCTTGTAGCGTAATTTATCTTGACGGGCTTTTGCTTCATATGGTTCTTTCTCCTCCGCTGCAAAATAGGCAATAACTGTTATAACCACCAGAACTTATCAAGCCAAAACAACAATTACTCAAAACCATATGTACCTGACATCTTCTTCCACTTGTCTCCGAGCACTCTTCCCACATCCGTGAATCCAATGCCAGGGTTGGTCTTCTTCACATTCTGTGGTCAAAACAAGTAAAGGTTAGCAAACTATCAATCCACTTTACTGTTGGCAGATGGTGTAAAATCACATCAACAGAAAACCGGAACCATTAACAAGAGCATCTATGCCAAACCAAACCCACCTCTCTCTCCATATTCGAGAAGAACATGAAACCAGACATCGCTCTTTTGGGTGCGTTTGGATCCTTCTTCTTTTTCTGTTTTTTCTTCTTTGGGCCGTCTTCGTCAACCTCTTTTGATTTTTTCTTGGAAGATGACACCTTTGAAGTTGAAGGTTCTTTCCTGGGATCCTTTTTAGGAGGCTTCTGAAATTAGCAATTTATGTAATGTGAGAATAGATTGTATAATAACATCAAGTAAATTCACAGGTGATAAAAATCACTTACCTCTTTCTCACTTCCACTTTCACTAGCATCAGAACCTTCATCCCCAGAATCATCAGTTGGTGAACCTGCATCATCCTTCTCAAGAACAAAATCTTCGTCCTGCCAAGTTCGTCATGTTTAACAAGCATGGACTTAATTATCACACGACACTCAAAAATAGCATGTAAAGGACACCAGAGTGACTTGCAGACAAAAGGGTACTTGCAAACATGCACACACACACATATTATTATATATATATATATATATATATATATATATATAATCAAGAAAACACTAAGAGTAACATCACCCAGAGTAAGATTGCCCAAGAATAACAGTAGTGCAAAATACAGACTATGCACAATTTTCTAAATAAAACATACGAATCGCTGGTTCTAGTGCGCATACTTTAGTTCAGAACTGTAGAATGCAGTTTTACACTTGCAAGATCACAAAAACAGTGCCTTAACGGTAAAACTTCAAATATATTACAATTAAGTGTCAAGTTAAACCCAAACGGTGGTATTGGAAAATACAATCCAAAGAGAAGATTTAGAAGAAAATAAATAAGATAAGAAAAAAGCTTCACCTCTTCATCACTATCTTCATCTCCAGCTTCCTCCTGTACGCGAACAAGATGTGGATCAGGATCAGCATCATCTGCCACTTCAAGAAGAGGAGACACACCATCTGTTACTTGGGCATCTCCTAAGTTCATGATTTTGATACCCTTAGAACTGAAGGAGAGGCGAAATGGTTAAAGATCTGTATACCAACAACGCAATGAGGTTCGAAGGAACATAATTTGACAGTCATACCAACCTGATGAAGTCAAAAAGGGCATGATATTCATTCCTCTGAATGTTTCTAAACAGATGTTCTTGCTCACTTTTAAGTCTGATGAGAAGATCAAAATAATGCATATTCGAGCCTCCAGCACCATGCCTCTCAAATTCCACATAGTCAACCTACAAGCAAACAATAAGTAGAAAGAGAAATAAGTGAGATTCCAACTTCCAAATAATATTAACCAGTATTCTTGACATACAGGCAATAAGTTTGATTCGAAATTCTACCATATCATGCGTAATAAGGGTAGGAGGTTTGGGTAGGAAAAAAAAGCTCTTTTCCAGAGGATATAGAACTCCGTCTTCAGCTTTCAGAGATGACTTCACAGCATAACCATCTTGACAGCTGCGGAACTTCCCTGGTTTTGTAATTTTAGCAGAAGACAATCCATGCAGACTTTTGGTGAACACATCATGAATTAGTCCCTATTATTGGAAGCAAAAAGATTTCATTGCATTAGCTCTCTCACAACTAAACAACTGTCTGTTGCATTACAATATTTGAGGACAGGTCTAAACTATTACCTTATAAGTTGGTTCTAACTTGTCTTTGTACTTGCCGTTCAAAAGATCGTCGCTTATCGCCAGTTCACTTTCAACTACATAATCGGTTTCAAACTTCACAAAAGAGAGGAATTAGTCAATTAGGAGAAACAATAATCATCACTGTTATTTTGATAGGAAGAAAGCAACTATGGAACATAAAAGATCATCAGGGAAATGAAACAAACAATACCTGCAAAACAATGTGTGGATACAGTGTTTGTCCTTTACGGATAGGTGGATCAAGAGTAACAACAACAAAGGTATGTGGCTGATTAGACTGCACATAAAAAGAAGGAACCCTTATGATATCTCATCAAAGCCATATGAAATGATTGTCCTTTCAGGCATTGAAGAAAGAGCTCACTGAGGTAGAATAATGTCATTTGTACATAGACAAGTATGGAGGCAAAGAAACATGTGAAGAACTAAATATTAGTGGCCAAGATAAGTATAAACCTTAGGAAGGAGAAAGAGGCGAACAACACTGCTGTACTGAATTTTGAAATCATTAGCCTGTCCTTGTAACCGCAAGAATGAAAGATGAAGTTCCACATTGTAGCGACCCCTACATTAGGCGAGTGATATATTAGTGTGGCATCATAAAAAGAAAGAAATGGAAGCACCAGGAGATAGAACTATAATCTAACAAATGCAGATGTTGTATGTTCCTTCCTAATGGCATGCAAGTGCAGTATCCATAATATTTTCATTCACATCTACCTTGGTGTGAGAACTTGAATACTCTCAAACGTGACAACAGCATCTTGTTCTCCAGGAGTAACATCTGCCATTGTCTTGATTTTGTCACAAAATACCTACAAAATATTGATTCAGAAGTTACCCGTAAATCAATGAATATGTCAGTAACAACGTGGAACATTCTATCAAGCGACAAGAAATATACTAACCTGAGCAGGAGGACGATTCTCATCACCCATAAACTGAGTGTTGGAGTTGGGAATGTGAAAAGTTATTTCCATCAACGAATCTTTCTGTGACCATAGAATAAAAGTTGGAGAGAAAAAGAAGAAAGATATAAGACAGTAGCGCGATGAACGAACTATTAAGAGAATAGAATTAAGAACTACAAATTATGCCAAGGTGGCTTTTGTTTACATCTCATTATCTGTAATAACATGAACATAAATGTGGAGAGAGAGAGAGAGAGAGAGAGAGAGAGAGAGAGAAAGAACCTCGTTTGCTCCAGCGGTGTCATCCAAATGGAACTCTAAGGTGACATCATTTTTCCCCTGAAGCTGTGTTTGTGAGACATCAGCCAAAGATACCTCAAATCCTTGTTTAGAGTCAACCAAGAAAGACAGCATATTATCTGCAAATAGCCATAGAATATGAGAAAAAATAACTCAAGGTGACATGTTGGCAGCATACAGCCTTCTAGAAACCAGTTATGCAATCAACGGAGTCAAATCACAGGAGACGAAACAACACATGGACGAAAGATAATTAATACTTCAATACAGACTTCCCAAAACCATTCACCAGAATACCAGATGGGTGCAAAAAGAAAGAGCCATGTTTTATAAGCTGGAAAAAATGAAAATAACTAGAAAATCAAAAGAACATAGCAGAAAAGCTTCTAGAAAGCTGAAAACAAAAAATTTCAACTTAACACCATGACGAAGAAACCACATGTCAAAAACTATGGAACGACATTTACAAGAAACGAGTGTTTCAGAGCCATGGAGTACAAGAACGATCATGTGCGAAAACTAATTGCAATAGGCCACTGGAATAGATGAGAATATCACTAACCACTTAAATCCACTTCTCCCCAGTTACGCCCACTTACAGAAAGCTTCTTCTCCTCTGCTACTATCCCACAAGTAGTTTCGAAATAATTGGTCAAACTAGTGATATCCTACAGCAAAATCATAGGAAAAAAAAAACAAGAGAGAGAGAAAACATTAGCAAGTCGTTCCTGCACAACAGTTTTCTTTATGAAAGTAATCCATTAGCTCATTATCCAATCATAAGGACCACTGACATGCATTAGATGCACGGAACCAGACACTTGGTTTGACATTCAGTAAGTAAACGACAGGATTTTAAGTGATTAGTTTGACATTTTACCATTAAAAAATAACATAGGAAACATTTATAAGGGAGACAGTTTCTGCAAATGCTCCATCTAGTCATCAAATGCATATGTCCAAGACAGAGGGGGTGGGAACACTAACCTGATCTCGGAATCCGACGAACTTGTAGTACAACCCATCTCTAGTTCGAACACCAAATTGATTTGTCTTTGGGATCTTCATCCATGTCACCCCAACAATGTCTGCTTTATCAACCTCAATTGCTTTCCCACCTCCTTGTTTCTTCCATAAAATCCCCCCTGAATATACTTTTAGCTGCCCCGGATTCTGTTTCACATATCACAAATGAAGAATGTTACAACAGTCAAACTTATTTATTTCCACTAACTCACCTACAATAAGCCCCTATCTCATCAACAAAAGGAAAATCTGTTTTATCAATGAAATGAATAGCTGTCAATAGTCGAGGTAGACTACTCAGGGTGGTAGCTCTACAACTTCTTCAAACATTTTTATAACCATTTCTCAGAAAATGATAGCTTTGCACAAAATGCAACAACTTGGGGTATTTATTTCTAAGACACAGACCAATATATTTATCTCTAGTCATCAGAACTCCAGAAATATATATATAAAAAAAATATTTAAAAAAATGAAATATGGGTGTTATCTTTCACATTCACCAAGTCCGAATTCACAATCCCCAAAACCATAGAAATTTATCTACTCCAATAAAATTAGGGTTTCACAACAGCAAAACAAGAGCGCAAAACGCAATTTTGTTCCCCGATTCCCTACCCAAACCCTAGATTTCCACTCGGACCATACAGTCAAACACACCAAACCCAAACATAAGCTTCAGAATTAGGGTTTCGGCAAATCCAAAATAAAATCGAGGACATCAGAATCCCCAAATCCCTCGTTTTCTACACAATATTAAGCAACCCGAAGAAAAAATCGACGGAAACGGCCGACATTCCCAGCCGCGGAGGGAGCTAGGGTTTCGAAATCGCTTCGGAAAGAACGCCGTAAAAAACCTAAACCTTTTAGATAATCATCGAAATCGATTGAAGAAATTGAGAGAGAGGGACTTACGGTGCCGCCGCGGCCGCCGAGGGAGATGCTATTGAATTGATGGCCGTCCGTCATGGCTCGCCGTTAACCGGAGCCTCCGAGCATACAAAAGAAGAGAGTGGAGGGAGAGCTTGTTTGTTGTGTTTTTGAGAATCAAGGGTTGGGAGAGTGAAGAGGGGTTTATATAGAGAGAAGGAAATGCGGTGGGTCAACGCACAGTTTTAATCAGCGCGCCAATTATTTCTTTTTTCTATTTTATTGTAACCTTTTCTTTTGTATTTTTTTTTTCTTTTCTTAT
>NC_020496.1:4290682-4317249 GCF_000184155.1 Fragaria vesca subsp. vesca | reverse complement strand
TGTGGGGCTAAACCTCTCAGCTAAGTTGGGTTACCAAACCCTTAAAAAAAATAAATAAAAAGATCCGATGATTCTATAATTTCTATGAAACAGATAACCATAAAGATTCGATTCTTTTTAAATAAGTGATTGAAGAAATCAAGATTTTCAAAGTTTTAGACAATTTGAATCACACAACATCATAATCTTTTGAATTTTTGCCTATTAAAAGTTCATCAAATCCGAACTGTCGCTCTTGTTTCAGAAACTAACTTCTGAAGCATCGCTCTTGTTTTAAAGAAAAGTTGTAAACTTCACATATATTTGAATTCATACCGTTGAGAAGATTTATGTGACCAAATGTAGATAAGTAGCTATATATAGAGACTCGTTTTTGGGAGATCATAGTAAAGCTTGTTTTACACAACTCTCGTATCCTCATAATTTTGTACATGCAAGTTGTCTTTCCTTTGATATATATCTTAGATAGATCTTGAGATAGCTGAGTTGCTTACAAAGGTGTTAGGAGTCGCAAGTCATAGTCACTGGCTATTTTTCTCCATAATAATGGAATAAGCTCAGGTCTGAACTTCCCTCCTTCAAGATGAAAGGATAAACTAACTAATAGTGAATCCATGGATTCGCACCCTTTTCTTAAACACCAGATGAGGACAGATAAGGTAGTTCATATCTTTAGACAGCAACATTTGTTATCAAAATAGGGACTCATGCATCTTGATGATCAGGAAGACTAGCCAAGTAACTAGGCATGCATTATCTGATGGAGTCCATCAAATCCTCAGGAGCTCAAGCCTCAATAGCTTATGAACTCCTCACTGGTTTTCGGGAAGAGGGGGCTCTCAGAGAACCACAAACTCGAAAACATTGACTTCTGCAGAAACCGCAGCTCCTTAAATAGTCCCTTCTAACCCCTTCTGTTATTGGTTGGTATATGTTGTTAACTTAAGCAAGAAGAATATATCATTGTACTTATGGCATCTGATTCCTAATCTCCTAGTGAACACCGTCGTTACAGAAGCGTATAGGGAATGGACTCCACACCAGCCTCAAAAAGCACCAGAATCGGATTTAGTTTAATACCAAACATAAGCGCAACAAACTCTGCGATGAAACCTATGGTATGGTCTTGGAATACCAACTGTTTAAGCTTGACAAACATTCCGTTTACCATTTCTTTATTCATAAGAAACAAAGCTTCAAGGGCATTCTGGATTCTTCTTGTACTCGATAGACAATCGATGGGTTGTTTAATCTCCATGAATATGAACTAAAGCCAATCAGTATCAGAGACCAAGAGTAGTCAGAACAGGCGTTGTGCTTTTATCTTTTTGTGTTTGTTGGGTCTTGATCATCACCTTCAAGCCAGCTTCCTCGAAAGTTGTAGTTGCAACTGGAATTTGTTACCTATCTGGATTTTTAGGGTAGTTTTCTTGTAGAAAATAGATTCTATTTCTGGTTTTCACTTCATATCAGTCCATGAAATGTTGCATCAGGAAGAGAAATACATATAGGTAGACACCAAAAAATTCCTTGAATTTCACAGAATGTGGATGTTACATGCAAAGAACAATCGGAGGGGGTGTCGACGCCACTCAAGGGGGTTTGAGCACTACTAAAAGGTTGCGCGAATGGTCATGTCTAGAAAACAGACCAAGTTTGGATCCTTCAAATATCTGTTGTTCTCAGAAAGATCTCTTAGGTCTATCAAGGAATCAATACATTACTTTTGGTAGTATACTGGTATGTAAGTGCAAGAAGTCGGTCTACCTATGTAAAAGCTACCCTAGCAACATTATCCAGAGTAAATGTAGTGATGCATCAATGCATTTTGTACTTTTACCACTCAACCAGTGATATTTCTGATTATCTGATATGTTGAAAAGTTGGTAAATAACTTGATAGGTTAAGAATTGGACTATTTTTACAAATTTCCTATTGTGCAGAAAACCCTTCTAGGATTGAGATGGTGTAAAACTTACCCATGGTTTACAGAGGCAGCTAGAACTCAACCGACCAAACCGGCCCTATGAGTAAATCCAAAACCAATTGGAAACCACAGGACTTTTGGATCTTGTAGGGCATATATAGCAAACATAGTGTGGACATTGAAGTTCTTCGGTACCATCGTCATCTTTATTTTCTGTTTATAATACTAGTTGTAGCAGCACAAAACAAAACAGCATGAAGCCAAAACAAGCACACACTTTATATATGCACTCTAACATCCTTCCAGTTCAAGCAACCAGAGAAAAGAAGAACAAGCATATAGTTTTAAGAGAAAGGAGAGGAGGTTCAGAAAATCCATCTGCTTAAAGAAATGGATCAGCAGCTGATGATGGTGAAGAATGAGGAGACCCCAGCTGGGAGGCGCCGCTTGAGCGCCGCTGATCGCGAGGCAAATCAGGCAGCACGGTGTGTTAAGAGACGCCGAAGAGATCCACCTGCTGTTATTGTTGACATTACGAAGACTGAGCTGCCTCTACCAGAAAAGCCAGCTGATCCAGCTTCTGTAGCTGCCACAACGAAGAGGAGCTCAAGGTTTCGCGGTGTCAGCAGACATAGGTGGACTGGCCGATTTGAAGCTCACTTGTGGGACAAGCTTTCTTGGAATGTAACACAGAAGAAAAAAGGGAAACAAGTCTATCTTGGTGAGTAACAGTTGGCTACATGTTGCTAAATCAAACTCCAATACGGAAACTTATCATTAAAGTTTTTATTTTTATTTTTTTAGGGGCTTATGATGAAGAAGAATCTGCTGCAAGAGCATATGACTTAGCAGCTCTCAAGTACTGGGGAACCTCAACTTTCACAAACTTTCCGGTATGAACATCAGCTACATAGTATAGAGCTTTATTCATTAAAAAAAAAAGAATAGTGTGCTTTTATATAAACATAGGATACACATATCTGATCTAAAACCTTCATTCTGTTTACAGATATCAGAGTATGAGAAAGAAATTGAGATTATGCAATCTGTATCAAAAGAAGAGTATCTGGCATCCCTAAGAAGGTAAGACTTCGCAGTCATAGATATTTCTTTTGTTGAAAGATTTTTTGCACTGAGGAATTTCCCTGATAAGTTTTTCTACTTCTTTGTTTCAGAAAGAGCAGTGGCTTTTCAAGAGGTGTGTCTAAGTACAGAGGAGTAGCAAGGCACCATCACAATGGTAGATGGGAAGCAAGAATTGGAAGGGTTTTCGGAAACAAGTACCTCTACCTTGGCACTTACAGTAAGTTATCTTCTTAATTTGATTATAACATCATGCACTACTTATAGTCAAAATGAAAAACATGAGAAAGAGAATATTGCATTTACTGAGGAATGCATCTTCATATCATTGCAGGCACCCAAGAGGAAGCAGCTCGCGCCTATGACATTGCGGCAATTGAGTACAGAGGGATCAATGCTGTGACCAACTTCGACTTGAGCTCTTACATAAGATGGTTGAAGCCGAAAGTGGACAGCACAATATCAGCTCAAGAATTAGAGACAGTTGCAGAGCCTGAGAATATGCCATTCATGGCCAGCAACTATATCCCAGCAGAGGAATCCTCCTTGTCACAGATAAACCCTTTTGCCTCCGATTACTTGAACTCACCTCGAAAGCAAGAAGTCTCTCTGAGCAACGTTCCTCTCAACACAATCAGCAAGTCATCCTCTCCAACCGCACTTGGCCTCCTCCTACAGTCTTCAATATTCAGAGAACTGGTGCAGAAGAACTCAAATTACTCGGAGGATGAAAGCACCGATGGAGAAGACCAAAAGAACCATGCACATGGTGGGAGTGACGACGAGTATGGTGGACTTTTTTCTTATGACCAAATTGGCGCCAATAGCTCTTTAGTTTCCTCTTCCAACGAGGAAAGCATAGAACTGCAAGAAAGAGAGCTCCTTCACTCCCCATGGAACAACTTCACGAGCACAATGCTACTTAATCAAACAACAAAAGCAGATGCCTCAGAGTCTCTGTTCTTCTTTTCTTAGGAGGCACTCAGTAATAAGTACCTAGTTTAACAAGGAAGAGTTTTGTTTCAGTTTTTGTAAATAACAAAGTAGCCCATCGAAGGTACATATCATGAGTTCGATGGTGCATACCAATGTAAATATCATGTCAACCTTTTTGATCATGCACTGTTTGCATGTAATATTTTGCGAAATGAAATGTATGCCTAGTCCTTTTGGAATTTTTAATCTTTCCTCTTTATAGTTTGTCTATTGGATTCAAAGCAGTTCCAGGAAATAAAATGATTTCTGGTTACTGTTGATTTCAACCAACCTCTATGGACTCTGATTTCGGTTCTGACACTAGAAACTAATAGTGTCTGCCTTCTGGTTAGATCATTTGACATGAATCACAATAAACTTCCATTCAGACTTTGGAACCCTTTTGAAATAGTTCTCTAAACTGAAAACCCACCTAGGAGGACGGCATCAGATCAGTTATTGTCTTGGGCGATACAAATGAATTTATTTTGAAAAAGGGAAACAACCCAGAAAAACAAAGCCTAGTCCAAAACAAATTAAGAAGAAGAAACAACAACAAAAGCTAAGGTAGAGCATCAAAACTACAAGGAGACCTAAAGATCGAAAGGAAGAAGTAGAAAGCACCAGGCAAGACACCAAAGAGGAGACTACGACTCTACAAGTCTGCATCTAGTAGTGGACAAGAATTGCAACTCAGAATCAGTCCTACGAAATTATCCCTATAAACTAGTTACTCGTGAAATGTAACTCTCTT
The DNA here is from genome assembly GCF_000184155.1 of Fragaria vesca subsp. vesca. Taxonomy (NCBI): domain Eukaryota; kingdom Viridiplantae; phylum Streptophyta; class Magnoliopsida; order Rosales; family Rosaceae; genus Fragaria; species Fragaria vesca. The sequence goes on along the minus strand of NC_020496.1, from coordinate 4,312,510 downwards.
CATGATGACTACTTAAAGAGCTATTCAACTCTATTTTAAAAAGGAAAAGAAAAAAAGAGCTGTTCAATTCAATAAAGATATTACTGCAATTGTCCTGTGCACAGCTCACATACAACATAGCAGAATGCTAAACAAGAAGTTTGTGAGGCAGTAAAAGCTGCAAATTCCGGCTATCGAAGAACATACATGATCATTTCTAGAGATAATATATATGGTTCCCATGGAAGTCAATCTAAACAAACAGTCTAGTTCTCCAAACTACATACCATGTGGTCATTGTGCAAGTGTTGAAATCACTGTTTGCCACTGGCTTGATGTAATGAACTAAAGAAACAAAGAGGCAAAGAACAATTCATGTTACAGTGAAGTTTCGGCATTCTAGTTCCTGACTGAAGTTCCTTACAGAAGTACATGTCTAGTATTGCATTCAAAAGATACAAACCTCAATTCCTCTATTTCCTCTAAAGAGCTTCAAAATTGCTTACTCTTACTTCTGAATAGTTTGTGTCCTCTAGAATTAATATAAAAGCCAAGAAGGAGAAGCACCGCAACCAGAAACACAAAAGACCACGGAAATGGTGGATCCGTGAAGCATACAAGGGATGCCTCCAATTCCTGAGAGGCATGATAGACCATAGAGTGGATGGCATATAGATCATGATCTGAGGACCTTATGTAGTATAAAGCCATCTCGAAATCCAAATGTGACATTGCAGAAACTGCTTTGTCCAGCTTGTACTTGAAGAAATTCCACCTTTGCACGAACTCAACATGTCGATTACGTTTCAGGAGCTTTCTCTCCCCACCATGTGCAGCTATGGATTCGAGAACATCTACAGCACTCGAAATGGAGTAATTCAGTGATGTCAAAAGGACATTTCTCCGAGCAGCATCCTTCTGTACGAATGATAGTGATGAAATCTCAGAGAAAGGCCCAAATGGAGTCTGCCCGACACTCCATGTGTAATCCACCAATGTAGTATTGTGCCTAGGGCTCCACACCATATGAGTCGGCGACACTCCCCACATACTCTGCAAAATCGAACCAACAAGTGGTCTCTCAAGCTCCCTCGTCTGTGTAAACACATGTCGGCCATTGCAGCTATAATCACTCACAGTCTGTGTGTTCCTCGTCCTCACTGCAATCACCATATCCCTAAAAGCAACAGTTTGGTGATACCTATCGAGCAGCAACAGCATGTTGTAGTCCAAATCAAACACATACACAGGAAGCACCCTGCCAAAATCCTCCTCAGGAAACCCTGCCACCCTCCTAAACTCCTCAGCAGACTCTGACAGTATCTGATGCAGTCTCTTCGAATCCAAATACTCACTCGCAATCAACGTATAGTTATTAAACAAGAACCTCGACGTGTATGAATTAATCGACCTGGCAATAGCAAACGAACATATCGAGCACTCCGAATAGCTCACCTTATAAGTCTTGAAACTCAAAGACTGGTCCCCTAACAACAAGCCATTATCCTCAGCCTCATCCCTAAAGTTCTTCTCAATCAATTTCCAATCCAAACCTTTCGAATCCTTACCACTCTCGCCTCCGTAAACATGTATAAACTGAACAATCAAAGAATTCTCAAACTGAACCGGAATTCTCAGAGAGGGAACAAGAAGAACCTGGTAAGCACTCCACACCAAGGAAGCCAAGTCCGCCAGCAACGCCTTCTGAGCTTTCGGCGAGCCGTGCAGCGCCGCCAGAGGATGAAACTCCCCCTTCGGCAAGAGGCCGTCGCCGGAGAGCGCCGGGCCGTAGTCCACCGGTCCGGCTCCCAAGTCGATCCAAATGTAGCGGTCCGACCCGGTCCAGACGCTCCCCAAGCACTTGGTGACGCCAGGTGAGGAGTCACCAGATCCATAGCTGTAGGCGTAGCTCTTGGACTGCGGCCCCAGATCAAGGAAATAGAGGTAGACGCCGTGAACCGGCTTCTGCTTCTCGAAGTCCTGCCGGATGATCCGGTCGATGGAGTCGTAGGCGACGGAGACGAGCGGCGATCGGAGGCTGGCGGGGGTTTTGGCGAGCTCGGAGGCTAGGGTTTTGGAGAGGTGAGAGGCGAGGGAGGGGGAGTGAGTGACGTCGAGGTGGAGGGAGTGCTTCACGGCGAGGCGGTGGGAGTCGGCGGCGGAGTCGGAGGGGGTGATGACGTGGAAGTGATCGGAGGTGTGGGAGGCGGAGAGGAAGGAGGAGAGGAGGGTGGCGGAGGAGGAAGGGAAGGCGGAGCCGACGAGGCGGACGTGGAGAGAGAGAGGGAGAGTGAGGGAGAGGATGGAGGAGAGATAAGAAGAGGCGGAGGAGGAGAGAGAGAGGGAGCGGCGGAGAGTGGAGGAGAGAGACTGGAAGGAGTCGTTGGAGGCTTGCCGGTCGTAGCGGGATTGGTGGGACAGGAAGGTGTCGAGGCCGAGAATTGGGGAGGATGAGGTGGCGGTGGTGGTGGCGATTAGGGTTAGGAGGAGGAGGAGGACGGTGGCGGAGGACATGGTGGTGGTGGACATCGAGGTCGCCGTGGACTCTCGGTTAGGACTGAAATGAGCAAAGTAGGAGCTCTGTTGGGGTCAAGTACTGAGCTCCTGTAGTCTTGCAGAGTAAAAAAAAAAGTTGAAATTTCACTGTGGGTAAAAGTTTAACTTCCAATTCCACTTTCATCCACTTTGACCTGAGTCAAGACAACACACACGAGTAACTATGTAAGTAATTACAAAGAGAAACCTTTAACACAACTGTCGCTCAGCGATCAAACTGAAAAACTGGACGTACAAAAAGGTGGAGAATGTGAGGTATATATTCTAAGATCGATGGAAAACTTATACTTGTTTACGACGTTGCTTCTTGACGCGTTGCTCAAGTTGATCCTCGAATGCTTCTGCAAGTCGTTCTATGACTTGTCCTTAAACTTGTATCAGGATAAGAAACATGATCATTGCTCGAAACTCTTTGAAATCTCATTGATTCATGCAAGTCAATGATGTAGGCATTACATTGATCTTTCGTAGCACTTTGTAAGGACCATACTTGCGGGGTTGAAGTTTGTTATAACTTATAAACGATTAAGCACCACCGGGAAATCTTTTCTTTGGGTAGGTAGATCATAACATAATCTCCTTTAAACACTTTTTCTCGCCTATCTTTTGAAGACACATTCTTTTGACGAGTGACAAATATATCAAACATCAAAAAGAAAGGAATTAGTTAATTTACTTATAGAGGAAGACGTGCAGTAATTCTTTGAGGTATATACGGTATAACAATTTCAAAGTTCAAATATTTTCATATCAGCTTTGTGGCTCCATAAATTATGTAGAAGCAAATCTATTCAGTCTCACTATCACTATAAGATTGTGGATTCCAAAACTTTGAAAGATGGCCACCTTCTCTATTAACTGCAGGACATGAAGCATTGTTGAAGTCCCTATAGCGTAGAACTCCCGAATTTTCCAAATGGCTAGTGTTGGCAGTAACAATTCGACACCCATTTACAGCTAGGGCATCCATACTGGCTTCCTCCATATCACAAGTTAAGGAACTGATGAGCGCACCAGTGTTGGATTCCCAAACATTAACATGAGAGTCTTCCCTGCCACGGCCTCCTGTAACAATTTTGTACGGATCCATGTGCAAGTGAGTTAAGGGCCCAGTGTGTCCACCATCCAACTCAGTTACTAGTTCTGCTTTCGAGTTGTAAAGCTTGACCCTCCTGATATCGTAAAGCATCGCTCTGCATCATCAAATTAATTTGTCTCAATAAGGACAAAACTACTGGTAAAGTAATGCAAGCTAAGTTGAACTAATCAAACAAAAAGACGTGAAACCAGAGGAATTTTGAGTGTTGTACCTGCCATTGTTACTGCCTACGCAGAATAAGGATTTTGAAGGAATGGCCTCAAAAGAATATAATTTTTCATCTATAGAATATGAGATAACTTGTCGCATTGTCCTCAGATCGATTACAACAACAGAGGAACCGGCGGCAAGATAGAGCAACTGTTCATGGCACTTCATGTTTACAAGGGGACCAGGAACTGAAGTCATTCCCACACAAGATGAAGAAGGAACAGCAGACTGTGAAGCTGCATCCCATAACCTCACCTATTAGAAACCACAATCATCAGAAAGCCAATGATATAAAACAAATTGTCAAGAGGATGATTAGATCTCAGAAGAATGCAGCATTAGATTGATGAATAAGGTAATAACAAAAAGAAAGGTAAATATAAGCATACCTTAGAATCTCCTGTAACAGTTACCAAAATAGAAGTTTTATGCCTGCCAGGTAAAAGAAAAACAAATTATGAGTTTTCGAACGCACAAGAAACATAGCTAGATGATTAACTATGAGGTGCAGCTAATATGGGCAAACTATCATGATTAATCCCCTATAAGCTCATCACACAAAGGGATAAATCAGAATACGACTTGCTATACAAATCAAGCTATAAGCCCATAACAAATAAATTTACTGAAATACCATAAATTTATAAATTTAGACCCAGTTATCACTAGTTCATAAACCCATACCAGGACAATTAGAAAAGAAAAGATATTGATTCCCAGATTCGGCCTTATTAGGCTAACTGAAGCAAAAATTCACCGTCTGTTTGTTTTGCATCACTTAACTTAGATTAGCTACAAGGGAAGCTTGGTAAATCTATGTTATATCAACAACAAATTATTTGGCAAGTGCAACATAGAAGAAGTATAAATATATAACTCTTGTTTCTGTTTCAAATTATTATATATCTTCAAGCCTCCAACTAAGGGGCAAGCACTTATGCATATTGTGATGAACTCAATAAGTAACACCGCAAATCATTAGACAAATTGAGATAGCCTTAACCAAATCATACCCAGCAACTGACATCAATTTGATGGGTTTCTGATGTCCATAGAAAGTAGCCTTTAAAGCATACTTGCCACGTCTTCCACTGGAACTAAGAGACCAAAGGCGAACTGTGCCATCTTCCCCTCCACTTGCCAATACTTTTCCAGTACCATTGCCTAGCAATTTATCAGACAGGGCTGTAACTGAGCCTCTGTGACCTGTTAAACATCGTCGGCAAGAACCCTAAAAAGGAAAGAAGGAGATTAATATCTTCGAGGATTAAAGGCATGAGCAATCACCCATAAATCAACAAATCATTATCCTTATGTCCCATGCTTGGAACTAAACTAAGAAATGAAGAATACTGTTAACAGTAGAATAGTACCCACTGAATCAGATAGAGAATCATTCAATTACCAACACCAGGTGTACATTAAATTGGCTCAGAGAAAAGAGAGGAAGCACAAGTTATTGGAGAAAGAGTTTACAATGAACGAATCAAATGTCAAAACAGCCAAACAGTAAGACCGTATTCTTTAAGTTCCTTTAATACCTTCCACCATAGCCGGATACAATGATCAGAGCTTGAAGTGACCAAAACATTCTCTTTCCTTTGTTCTTCACTTCGATATAAAGATGTTTCATTAAGTGAAAACAGTCTGCAGTTTATTTCAAAGATATTAGAATCACAATCCTGAATATCCCAATGACCTTTGGTAGGTTAGCAATTCAGATAACAAAAATCTAAACAACAGAATAGTGATCACAACCTCAAAAGTAAGCAATTCCGAATGAAACACCAAGACATCATCAAGCATTAAAAAACACCAGCAGCAAACCAACAAAAACCACACACAACACCAACTCACCTCATACAAGTAATCCTTGCACTGTGATCACTTAGTGTGACAACCGAATCCCTCCCACTTAACCAGTCATCAATCTTTATCACTTGTATCACCGGACCCTGACAACACATTCCAAAATTAATACATTCTCAACCACTCAAAACTTGAAAAAAGGCATTGTCAAATTGCATTGCAAATACCTTAGAGAAGATTATCTGTTTCTCATTCAATAAAATGTGGTCAACAGGCTTTGTATCTGTGACGAAATCGGCGACAACCGGATCCGAAAACTTGAACTGCAGCAAATCCGTGCGCCGCCGTAAGTACGCTTCCCTAACTCCTGACGCCGGCGAAGCAAATGCAGGTGTTTGCTGCGGCCAACTCTCACTGTAACCAATTGATTTCGAAAAGAAAAGAAAAAAAATCAGTAAACTAAGAACTCAAATTTCATAACAGAAACGCAAAATCAGTGAGGTAACAATTTCTATTATGCTCGAAATCGGCGGAAAACCTGAAGTTTCTGCGCCAGATAGAGTCGGAGTAGGCGACTTTTTGGAGGTACTTGCAGGTCATGGCCATGTTGGAGACGTCCTGGAGGCTTAGGAAGCTGGTGCAGTGAGCCAAGGCGTCTTCATCCACGTCGGTCATGTGCGTCGCCGGCCACGGCGAGCTTGGAATCTGATTCACCGTCGGCGGTGGCGGTATCTCCGCCATTGAAAATTCACATACGAAATCTATGGGTTTCGCTCCCAATAGAGAAGTGTGATAGAAAAATAAGATTTATGTGTCTGTACGGCCCAAGTAACTACTAGTCATAAAAAGGTGGTGTGTGCCTTCTCTTTTAAGTATCACACAGCTTGTATTTTTACCTGAAAATACAGGGAATTGTCTGGTGGTAATTATTCCGATTGCGAAAAGGAATGTATGAAGGTCCTCACGATGATTAGATTTCGATTCAAATAATTTATTGAACGGAATTACATGAAAATTTTCATTACACAGCTTCTGAATGCAGGATAAGATACCATCATACTAAACTATTTAAGTATTTATAACAGTTCACCCATACGTATATCACTAAATACAATATATGCTACTTCGGTTCACCCTCCCAACAGATACGTATTCGTTCGATACCGGACATGTTTCCTCAGAAAAAGAATAATTGGAATACATTCAAATGTGACTTATTTGGAACAAGAGAGGCAAACAATGCAACTGCGCACCCATCTCCACGATTCATTATGAGGGCAAGATAGGGGGTGGAGGGAAGATAGGGAAGAGATTTACAGAAGAGTATGCAGAAATATCAAATAATAATCACTACTGAACTGTTCTGAGTTTGAGTTTAGGTGCAACTAAAAGATGAAGACCACGCTGTCATGAACTCTGGACTTCTGGTTCTGAGCCACACACTCGGATATCCACATCAGATTTCTGATCTCCTGCTCCCTCAACCTCATGTACGCAAAGAAAACTCCATAATGAAACTGCAGCCAGAGGAGAAAACTGAGGTTAAGTGAACTGCTAGAGTGTGACGATAGAACTGAACTTAACTAAAATGTGACGAGCTATATGGAAAAGGAAATGGCTGCACAATAAAGGAGAAACAAACCTGTTGCTCAAATGCTAAACAAAGCCTTTTCACCTCCTCTTCATAAAATGCCTTGTCAAGCATCTGGCTCTCTCCATAGGATAGTTTTGAAAATATAGACTGATAAGGGGGATACTTTTCCATGACACCACGGACCTACAAGCAAATAAGTCGACAGCTTAGAAAAAACTTTTTTTATAACTTGAGATGTTGCCTAAGGATGAATATATGGTAAAGAAACAATCGACTGATGTGGCAATAAGTACCAACTACTAAGTACAGACATCATCCAAGGAAGTTAAGCAAAGTTTTAACATTTTAAATGTCATTAAAATTTCCCTTCAAGCACATAAGAAACAAAAGGTATTGCAGAAAGTAGAACTTCCAGAGAAGATGGACCAAGAGCTGCAGCGCTTTCTAGGCAAGTACTAAAACCAATTGAAGCTCACACCATACCTGATCAATGTCCTCACAGATAGCAAGCTCCTCATGGCCATAGGGATAACTGTACAGAGACATAGTACACAGAAGTCAGAGATAACAATCCTGTATAGAGACATAGTACACAATCACCAACAGATCACAAAGTTAACTTACAGTAAACCAAAGCTAGAATATAATTTCTTGCGATCATCTCGAGTAAGCTCGGTTCCAATGCTGCATAGAGTGAACAACAATAGTAGAATGAGACCATGAAAAGAACCTTATAACCAAAACAATAAATCAAGTATATCTGTCATCAACTCGACAAAACTATACCTGTTTATGGTTATATTGACAGCCCTTCTGTCAGCCTCAAAAGCAAGCAAGTCAGACATGATCTCTCCAGTAGCACCACCTAGTTTCTGTCCAACATAGGAAAAGCAAACTAATGAGATATACAAACTTTATAAAATGAAAGACATGACAATAAATCAAAATCTTCACTCTGCAATAAATATTTACCTGACAAAACCTGTAAAAGTCTTCAAGGTATGCCTTGTACAGAGTATTCCTCATGATTTCAATGTTCATGTCATCCAGATCCTTTAAAGAGAATGATGAAGAAAACAAAATGAAAAGACAATAAAAAACTGAAACCTGGGTCCTGAAACATTACATAAATCTCAAGTATGATTTGAGTTTTTAGAATATGAAATGGCGACTAGCGGGCTATTTATCACTAGCATATTGCCGGACGACAAATCCTCAATTTTTTAGTTTTTTTTTCCGCCTTATAAAGGGGGTTAATTTAAACTATGAGATCAATTGATCCAACTAAATAAAAAATTAATCCCTAATTCTACTAGGTAGGAATTTCGGGACCCAATAGAAAGGTGAAACTTAACAGAAAGGGAAAAGGTTGGAATATATATGTAAAACAAGCATCCTAATCTGTACCTCAGATGTGATGCACTCAGAAAAGTAAGGAGCAAGAGGTGTGTCGACAAGCACCAGTCTGTATAGCTCCCGCATATTCTGTGCAACTGCCAGGGTAGCAATGCTGAGGAGACAAAAATGAATGTCAGATGAAGATTCTATAGAATGTTATCAGTCATGAAAAATTACTTCTGCTGGGTGTGGGGGAGGAACAGATAACTCAACGAAAAAAAAATGTAAGGAAAATCATGATACCTGTCAAACATGCCCAAAGGGTGGCATTTTTCCAATAGTTCCTGAACATCTCTCTCATGCAAAGTTCCAGTAACGATCAGGACAACATTGTCTATCATGTGACCATATCTGGACAAAGAGAAACATTAACTCCACAATTAAACCACAAACTAAAGATACAAACGACGATAAAGATCACAATAGGTTGTCATTTCACAGTTGACAAGGCTACTCCAGATTTAAATGGGCTGGTTTAGCGCCCAATGTTATATGTTAAGTACTGCCTGCCCAAGACCCTCATCAATTTTATATGTTCAACATCTTTGCTTAAGTTCTAATAAAATCTGAAAGCAGATTACAAACTCTTGCCAATGCTAATGGAATAATGAAAAATGTCCACTATTTTTTATAGTAACAATGACATGAAAAGACAGCTACGTACGTGATATACTCCAAAAAAGTTGACAAGGGCTCCGTGGCTTGGCATAGCATGTGCTTGTACTCATCAACCAACTTAAGAGTACACTTTTCCACAATGGTAGTTGTATGCAATGGGGATGGTTCTGCAAGCAAGAACATTTAAGGCCATCAAACACTTAAAGAGATAGAGCGAGAGAGCAAGCATAATTATAGGAAAACTATGCACAGAGATTCTAGTATATAGATATGCCAGGTGGTTAACTCATCCACAGATGATCATGCATGTACAACACATGAAATATTCTCTGGTTAGCATATCCTCGAATTCCTACTAGCTACCTTAATTACCATATGTTCTACAAAATCTCACAACTACAAAATTGAATTAACCGCAAAACTTTCAAACTAATAGTATGCCTAAAGGAGGAGAGGTGAATCTACCTACTTTCCAGTAAGTTCAGCTTCCCTTCTACTACAATTTCACGCAGTTATACTGGAACAGTTTAGTTGTCATGAGCATTAAGTTTTATTTCCAATTCACACACTAATCACTTTATCTACAGTTTCATTCGAACCATAATAAAAGTACCAAACACTCTCCACTTTGTTAGCACAAAATGCGAAAAAATAACTAACACTAGGCATCGTAATCGAAATCCAATTCTACTACAGACATCAGATGCAATCTGTTCACACACATTAGTGTTGCTCATACTAATTCTAAAATCAACACCACCAAAACCAGAGCCAAATCATTACCTAGAGAAACCTAAACATCCGGATCAACATGCAGCTCTATCAGTAAGAAACTTACATCAAATCAAAGCTTAAAGATCCACAATTCAATCTCAAGGATTCTAATCAATCTCCTCATCTAATTAGGAACGCAAAGCAAAAACGCACCGTTTTGGAGGTAGGGGCCGTACTCGGTGGCAGAGAGGTGCATCTTAATGTCGTCGAGGGTCTCGCACTGGCAGAGATTGTTGTAATCCGCGGCGGTGAGTAGACCGGAGCGGTGTCCCCGGACGATGGCCTCCAAGTAGCCGCCGTGAATGTTGAAGGTCATCGCTTCGAAGCCGTACATTTTGTTTCCCGATCTGTCCCTGGCCGATCTGAAATGGAATCGCCGATAGAGAGAGAGAAAGGGGACGATCGGATCGAGACCAGAAATCCCCTTCGGAAAATCGATGCGAGGAAAAATGGAAAACCCTAACGATCCAGACGGAGCTGAATTGCAGGTTTAAGAGGAGAGAGATCAAAAGCCTTGGTGGTGATTAGAGAGAGGTCGAATTGTGGTGTACCAAATCCTGCATCTGGTTTTAGGAGGGTGGTGAATTACTTTTACGCCCCTCGTGGATCTACGTATTGCCTGGTTCGTTTGGATGGCGGGTCGCCCGTGGCGCGTAATTTATTGGGCTTTGTTGTTGTTTTATGGACCAAGTGTTGAAACCGATAAATGAGAGGTTAGTCCAGTTAGTAATTATCCTCTTGTCCGCCATCAAATTCACGTTTTCACCTTTTCATTCGTCCTTAATTCAGAAAATATGAAAAATATATTTTCATAATAAAATATTGAAGACATTTTTAAAGTTGAAAATTACAATTTTATTTTCTTAGTTTTATTTTTAAACTTTTTTAAAAATTCGTTTTCAAAAACGTTACTAGACGGCCAGTATCATTTAAGTAAGTGGGAGGTTGTGAGTTCGACTCACGAAAGACTAGTTGTAGCATTTGAGTTACCCGATCAAAAAAAAAAACGTTACCAGACGCCTAGTACAATTTGGTCTAGCTGCATAAGTCCCCCATTGTAAGTAGGAAGTCGTGATTTCGCTCACAACATACTCGTTCTAGTTTCTAAGTTGTTTAACTCATCAAAAAAAAAAAAACGTTACCAGACATGCCTAAGCATTTATTTTTGAAACTATTGAGTTAGAATTTTCATTATAAATATGTAGATTTATTTTAAAACTAGAAAAATTAAAAATGTTTGTTTTTTATCGGGTAAATAACTCAAATGCTACGACTAGTCTTTTGTGAATTGAACTCATAACTTCCCACTTATTAAATGAAGAATATTAAAAGTGTTTTTATGTTTTGCAACATCAAAGGTAATCAAATGCCTCAAAACCTATCATCATCGATTCATCATCGCAAGATTGTCGAAACTCATTAATCAAATGTTGAGCAACGTCTTTCATTTATTCTTGCATGTTCAATGCAAGTCAAATTGTGCATGACTCACACAACCCTAGATCGAGTTAATAAACTTCTTAACTATGTCATTATTATATATAAGTAATCTCCACATGCCGACCTTAACCTTAACATGGAATCAAAGCTATCAATTACCAAGCTCCAACAATGATCCTAATAGCATTATAATAACTTGTAACCCATCGTGGTACTAATCGAAACGGATCGAATCGAACCACGTATTTTATAACAAGCATAACACTAATCAAAGTGCTAAACTACATAATCTCAACCTTAGTATGTCAGTTATTTTACGGGGTTAAATGTGGTCCAATCTTTTCTTAAATTATTCTTCGTAAAAGTTGCATAGGCTTGCCACGTGAGCTACGAGGTTCTTCATGTGGAATCAGGACGCCAAACCTCTTCCGCCCTGTGGCCATTGCAAGCATGGAATAATATGGGATTATTGGATAGAGAAGGACTTGATATGACATTGGTGAGGATTGAAAAGTCATAATATTCCTGAATGATGAGAAATTGGGACACATACGGATGAAACTGGTACTCGATTTATATTACGTAAAATTGTGTCTAAAGTAAAAAGATTGGACACAAACAAGTTAATCCAAGATTAATTGTCGGTGAGCCATGACCTGATTGGTTAGGTAACCTAACCGACAACGCTGAGGTCATGAGTTTAAAACCTCAATTTATCCATCTCTCTACTTTACTCGAGTATTGATGTCAAGTCCAGCTGAATTCCTAAAAGATACTAACCTGAATGGTCAATATAATCCACTAGGTGGGGAAAAACTATTGTCATGTAAAATGTAAACAATAACTTCAAGATAACTTTTCCTCTATCAAATACTCAAATGTATATGATTAAAATCTAGCAAGAAGGCTAAAAAGAATACTGATTGTGTGGAATAAGATTGGCGATCAACCGGCTTATGGATAAGGAGTTACTCATATTTGCTGATTAGGAAGTGGTTCTCTGTTGGTACCACATGCAATAGCGTGTTTGTCAAATGGCTAGCTAGTAAATGAGTTTGCCCTAAAAGTCATGGAGTTTATTTTTGTCTATAAGTTCGTTAATTTTTGTGAGCTCATCATGGACTGGTAATGAGTTTGTTTTTGCTTATATATAATAAGATTTCCAGTTTTTTCTTGTCGGCTATCTTGTTGTAAGTGCATATAAACACTAATTGTTGGCAGTTTTTCATCAATTGATTCTAGTGATATCAATTTCGATTCATAAAGTTTCAGTGAGTAATTAAGTCGCATGTGTTGATATATCTTAATATATGACGATGGATTATGTGTTGGCTAGTGTTAAAACAAGAAGAATAAAAAATGATTCTAGCACAACAATGTTTTATACCGGAGCGGATTATACGCACCAATAGGTGCAAGTGCACTATTAATGTGCAAATCCGTATTAAATCGCCATATGCGAAGATCGAATGAAGACTAGAGACCCTAAATTCATTTATTTCATTTTCATTTTTGACTCAATCAAATTAAGCTCATAATAAGAGTACATCTTATTCGGCTTCAGGTCCTCACCCCATGTGTTGGAAACACTTATGACTATTTTTTTAGGTTTCAATTTTGTTAGCAGTATTAGAATACATGTATGATAATGCGACATAGATAACCGGATCAAAATATTGCATATTAGTTGCTCGGTTCACTTGCACCTTGGTACATAGAAGAATTTTCGATTTTATACATCTATGTGTGCGAAACCGTCACTGAAGTAAAATTTTAATTTGAAAAAGAAACTTAATGTTCGATTCGCTAGATCTTGATTATGATATTTGTTGATTAATTAATCTCTTCCATACTTTAAACCTATAACATTCACACATAGTACTTTAACCATGCAGCCATTGTCATTATCGATCACTTTAATTTCTTTAACAAAAGTGAAAAAGGTCAAGAGGGAATTCAAACATCTTTATATCATACTAATTTTATACAACTAATTTGATCGAGTGAGTTGCTAATCTCAACTCCTTTAACGAGAAGCCCAAGTTTTTTTGTCAAAACTTCACTAAAAAATTAAACTTTCTAATTTACCCCTAATATTACAAAATGTTTAAAAACCAAAATTGATATATGCAAAGCACATGTTAAGAGACTAGTTACATGTAATCAGAGTGATCAAAATTCTTACCAAATACATCACAACATTTTTTTTTTTTTTTGTATTTTGTATTTTGTAATACACTGATTAATATAGTGTGGTAGTGGCATATATTAAAAATTTGATGTGAAAATGAATAAGTTGGATAACGATGAACTGCTTAGTGTCCAGCTCACTTAATTAAGCGTTTTGTTAAGAGAAATATGCATGACATGCGTGCAGAATTGGAAGCTAGCTTAATCCAGGGGAGTTACAATTAAGAAAACACTAATTATCTACAAGGCCAAATCAAATGGTTAACTCCACGAGGCTACCATCCACAAAATCCAGAAAAAGCTCACAAGGTTGGTACTGCTTGTTAATGATCCGTTTCTTCTTTTCTTTGTTTTGTTTATTTGTGCTTTCATTTATATCTTTATAACTATAGCGTGGATTCGAATACGTTATGAAAGAGTTTACAGTAATCTTTTTTGTAGTGATTTGTGCAAGCACAATTCAAATATATTGACATCTGAAGAGAAATTAAGTGGAAAATTTCATGTTTTACTCTTGATTAAGATTTATATCAGACACTCATATATAGGCTTGTAATCTCTTCTCGGTCGACACTCAAATGAGATTTCACTTTTGAAGAAATTTAAATACTTGATTCGCTAAATCTGGAACATCGGATTCGCTGATTTACTCATTTTTTCATTCTTTACATATGTAACATTTGTATGAAACTCACTTCCAATGCCGTAATTCAAACTCCATATATCTTCTTTCCACTTATCTTTACCAAAAATGAAAAAAAGACCTAGAGGAATATTTGCTAAAACTCTTATCATTTGATCGTAACTTTGCATGAATATCGATTAAGCTGTGTCCTAATTACATGCAAACATCAAAGTGATCAAAGCTAGACGTACCAAGAAACTTGTACGTGTGTTGCAAAGATGTAAAGGGAATTCTCTTTCACCAAATTTACTGGGTTTTCACGGCAAAGAGGAGAGAACACGATAGTTACATTTAAATTAATTGGATGTAATTAAGTTGTGATAATCAACGGTTAGGAAATTAAGCGTTATGTTAAAACAAAGCAGGCAGAAGGGCTCACGTGCCATGCGTGCGCTATTGGAAGCTAGCGTAAACTGGAGTTACAATTGAGAGAAGGAAACAAAGTGCGCTTCACTCTTCAAATTACTACAATGGCCTCCTTGTTTAAGTCTATTGTTGATTTTATTTTTTTTTACAAGACAAAATAAAGACAATCTTAAATTACAAAACCCCTACTACAACCAACATCAAGAGATTCAAAATAGAAAGCCTGACTAGCTCCAAGTGGAATAGATCTGTTCCAGGAGTATATTATTGATTTAGCAAATTCTATTCATATAAAAGAAGTGCTGATGATAATTTTGTGAAATATTTTGTTGTGTGTCTTAAACTCTAGAGTAATTGTTTAAAAAAGAATATATTCTAGAGTAAAATGAGACTTTCTTTCCATTTCTACAGGTGTGAGTGCACCATCTCGCATGTACCATGTGCTTTGAATTTCTTTCCCGACAATCACAACCCGAAAATTATTCTATGCACCAAGGTGCAAGTGAATTGAACAACTAATATGTAGTATTTTGATCCGGCTATTTACGTCACACTACATGCATATATACTGATACCGTTAACAAAATTAAAACAAAAAAAATAGTCTCTAAGTGTTTCCAACTAAGGGGGTGAGAGCACTAGGTCGAATAAGATGTACTCTTATTATAGGCGTTTAATTTGATTAGATCAAAAATGAAATTGAAATTAAGGAATTTAGGGTCTGTAATCTTTATTCGATATTCCCATACGGTGATTTGAGTACTTACACATTAATGGTGCAAATGCACATTGATGCATAGAATCTGCTCCTATCACAACCAAATAATTGAATAAACATGACCGCCTAAACATATATCAAAGGAAATAAATCATAGAAATGTAAAATGTCCATAAAAAGTGATATTTCTAACTAGGCATTACGATTTGCAATTCAAGAATAAATAAAAATAATGAAACTCTTTCCACTGACATAATAATTTGGTCTGGCCTAGTACCATTTGGTCTAGCGGCATAGTCTCTCCTTAGTAAATGTGAGGTTGTGAGTTCGACTTACGCAGTCGTAATATTTAAGTTGTTTACCTGATAAAAAAACAATTATATTTGTTAGCTAGAGGTTGCATCATACGATATGATTTAAGAAAAGCTATGATAAGTGAGCTTGTTAGCACATAGTTTTGCATTGTTCACGAAGTTGGTTTTAGATCATTATAATCAGAGTCCGATACTAATTATAGTATGTGAACACTATATATTTATATTCATGAGGCACGAGGATTGTTAATTATTTTCCGCACATTGTTTTCCAATCTAAGTTTATGATACCTCATACAACAATTACATGATTACAACAGAGATATTACGAAATACATGATTATACGACTTAATATTCTCAAAAGTTGCATTGAACACGTATGAACATTGTTTTAGATTACAATGGGAAATATATGATTAGCATATCTAAACAGACACGTCTTAGTCACTTATAACCATAAAGCACAAGGATTAGTAAC
Organism: Fragaria vesca subsp. vesca; assembly: GCF_000184155.1. Classification (NCBI taxonomy): domain Eukaryota; kingdom Viridiplantae; phylum Streptophyta; class Magnoliopsida; order Rosales; family Rosaceae; genus Fragaria; species Fragaria vesca. Next base: position 4,296,281 of record NC_020496.1, on the reverse strand, counting down.
TATTTATGACATACTGTTTTCTAAGCAAAGTTTACAATACCGCTAACCTCAGGCAACCGCTACAAAAGCACAACACAGTTAATACAAAATGCATGGTTACCGACTTTATATTCTCAAAAGATGCAACCACACTGAGCATGTATAAACATTGTTTCAGATTATAACGGATAACTAACCTTAGACAACCGTTACAAAACCACAACACAGTTAATACAAAATGCATGGTTACCGACTTTATGTTCTCAAAAGATGCAACCATATTGAGTACGTATGAACATTGTTTCAGATTATAACACATAACTAAGTGAAATTCATAACGCCTCGTTGACCTCAACTACACTTTATACATATACTGTTGGACGTATCTTAAAAAAATAAAACGAATCTTTAAAAACCGTGCACAGATTGTTACGTGCGTAATCCACACAAAAAATGTTTTAGGTCTTCTCCAAACTCTTAAAGACAGATTCTGCACTCCCAAATCAGAATTTCCTGTTCTTTCTCCCTCTTGAAAATTGGTCTAGATACTTGAGGTAGACCGGTAGAGTGGTAGACCTAGCCAATATTCCAAAATTAAGAAAATAAATAAGAATTAATTAATTAATTTTTGAAAAACTAGAGTGGACTTTTGTGAAAATGGCTGGAAAAGGAGGGGCAAACATAGAAAAGAGCAAAGAGAAGAGTGGATAAAAATCCGCTGTTGGAACAGCCCACTGGAATGGCGAGCATGGCCCCTGGTTTTCACTCCCCTCACGCCAAAACCAACTGTCTTTCTCTTTCAGCTAACCCTAAACTCCTCCATTTCTCTATCTCTCCCTTTTTATACCCATCAAATCCTCCCCACCCTCCTCTCCTTCTTCACCAGAAGAAGAAGAACCAACAACACCTCCCTCTCTCTCCTTTTACCACTCCACTACAATCGACCCGTACAAACCACCCTGTGCATCACTATCCATTCCCTCTCCCCCTCCTGTTTCACCCTCTTTGTCTTCTACTTCTCGTTTCCTGGTCTATTACTGGATTTGAATTTCGCATTTTGCTGCACCCAGATCGATACGTTTGTTTTGTTTTTTTCTTTTTTTCTCGAGTTTTTGTGAAGGAGAGTTGAAGCTTTCGGTTGAATTGTGCGGTTTTGGAGTGTGAATGGGGATTGAGACGACGTTGCCTCATCGAAGAGAGAATAAGGCGCTTCATCCCTCGCCGGAGGAGACGAATTCGATTAGCAAGCCCAGGAAGTCCCGGCGACGTCATCGCAAGATGTCGCCGGTGCAGAAGCTTTACGAGACGTGCAAGGTTGTGTTCTCCTATTGCGGCGCCGGGATTGTTCCATCCTCCGAAGATATCCAGAAGCTATGCTCTGTTGTGGGTACGTATTTCCTTCTATTGCATGATCCTCTGCTTTCCTCAGCAGAATTCAAGATGCTTATATCAGAATTTCGTATCCGAATTAAATTTAATCCATGTTTCAGATCACAATTTTGTAACTGTTTTTTCGTTCTGGACAATGCACTGTTTTCAGATTATCTCAATCAGTCCTTCAGTCATGTGCTTTGTTAATTTCAGTTTTGAATCTTTAATCTTTCGATTTCGGATTGCATTGTAGGTTTATTTTTGATCAGTTTCTTACCCCTGTCCTGGGATAATGGTACATGTCTCCATGGAGTTGGGGTTACAGTTTCTGTATAAATAAAAATAGAATTTATGCAGCAGGACATATATATTGCATGGTTTCATTTTTTTACAGCTGGATTCTGATTTTGTTAACCAAGTGGCTTTTAAATGAAGGGTTTTAAATAGGTATGTATGATCAAGTTGTTAGCATTCAATCTGAGAAAACACTTGGCATTCATTGCACCATGAGGTTGCTGGGACATTGCATTGTTTGTTATGTTCTTAATTTCTTGGCTAAATTGCAAATGTCGCGCACTGTACGCAATGTCGTTAATATTAATGGTTTGTTTCGATGCAGATGCTATGAGACCTGTCGATGTTGGCCTGACACCTGAGCTGCCATACTTTCGACTCACAACAGCTTGGCGAACCCCGCTAATCACATACTTGCATCTGTTTGAGGGTGACAAATTTTCAGTAAGTAAGATTCGTCGTGGTACTGCAGTGCAACATGCAAATTTAATCAACCATTGCTTATGTTCTTGTCTTAAAACAACTATATGCAGATGGGGATATTCTGTTTGCCGCCTTCAGGTGTAATTCCATTGCATAATCACCCAGGCATGACGGTTTTCAGTAAGCTTCTTTTCGGGACAATGCACATCAAGTCTTATGACTGGGTGGTTGATGCCCCTGAGAAAACATCAACAACTGAGAATCAACAACTGACAATTGAGAATCAGCAACCGGCAACTGAGAATCAGAACCCGGCAATTGAGAATCAGCAGCCTACAGCAGATAATTCGATTCCTCCCCAAGGTATGTTTTTCCTTCAGAAGCATTATGCTGAATTTCTCAGATGGTATGTACTTTCTGATTTTTGATTACTAGTTGCTGCAAAAACTAGGGAGCCTTGACCAAAGATTGGAAGATTAGAAGAAATGTAGGAGCACTTCTTTAAGCCTAGATTGTCACACTCAAAATCTAGAAAGAGGACACCTGTGTTATAAGCATGGAGTCCTGATTTTATTAGAAAATCTGTATAAAAAAAAATCATTTATTTTTGTGTAGGGACATTAGATTGTCATAGACCTGATATGTTGACCAACAGAGCATCTGCCTATAGGAAATTTATGGGAAGATCAAATTTTCTGAAATCATTATCTTGTTTTGATACAACCAAGTCATGCACAAGACATTTCATGCTGCAAGAGATTAAGAAGATAGTTTAAGTAGCTGATCATATACAACTTTGACATTTGCACCAAACTATGTTGCCTCAAGTAAAGTTTTTGACTGGATCACGGCACTTCCTGTAAATTGTTATATATACATGAGTACATATAAAAAACCCCTGCCTTTGCTTTTCAACCTTTATCTGTTAGGTAAAGACTAAAGAGTGCTTGCTTGCTGACTCTTTGAGTGCTATAATATTGTTGGTTGTAAAATTAAGTCATGCGGACCACCTATTTGTGCAGTTACCATATTCATTATTCATAAAAGAAAGCTAAAATTACCAATATTGGTGCGTGGTTTCATTTTTGCAGTTAATGCGGTTGCACCTCCTGGTACCCGCTTGGCAAAAATGAAGGTTGATGCTGACTTTACTGCTCCTTGTGACACTTCAATCCTCTATCCAGCTGATGGAGGCAACCTGCATTGCTTCACTGCAGTGACAGCATGTGCGGTGCTTGATGTGCTCGGTCCCCCTTATTCTGATCCCGATGGTCGCCACTGCCAATACTACCTTGATTTCCCATTTTCTCAGTTCACAGGTACCAAATTTCAATGAGATGAATAATCTCCTTTTCTGACTGAAATGAGGACCTCAATTACATTTGCTAATTTTTTTTTCTTTTGTGAATTTTCAGTTGATGGAGTATCAATCCCAGAAGAGGAGAAGGAAGGTTACGCATGGCTTCAAGAGATTGAGAAACCAGACGACCTAGCTTTTGTTGGAGCGCTGTACAGCGGCCCGAAAATACAGGAGAAATGAGTTTTTTCTCCCTTTTCATAGCTATCTACATCATGCCATGAAAGTACACAAGTATCACCATCATCACCGTACCATTTCCTCGTATCCACCCATCTACATCACAGACATTCCATTGCCCCAAAACCATGTCGCCCTCATGTCAGTCGTCGCTGCTGCATAAATTCTGTGCATCAGCAGTAGCCACAGTAGTAGAGTTTCTGTTTTTTTTTTTTCCCCTGTTTTGCTCTGTATTTTTTTTTTATCTGTTGTTGGTGGGACATGAAGCACAACTCGGCCGGTGCTTTTTATAATTCATGTACATACTCAGAAAGGCAAAAACAAACTAAAAGAAGAGAAGTACCGTGTTTCCTAATGTAGTAGTTCCCCAGAAATGAAAGCTGCACCTTGTTCATCTCTTTCCCTCCAATTTTTTTTAAATTTGAACAAAAAAGAAAGAAAAAAAATTGAATCACGGGTCTGGTGGTGGGATCTGTTTTTGGGTACAAAATGATGACGTGTCATACCGCTTTGCTTTCTCCTGGGTATGAGCGGTATATAACTATACGACCAGGCCTGGTCAAAGTTGTTGTCTTCTTTGTTTGGTTGTGGGGTCGTCGCCGTCGTCATGAATACGACCGAGGAGGTAAAGGTTGGTGGTGATCTGACGAGGACGGTTTGTCGTAATTGCCATCGGAGAATATAAGAGAGATTGGAAAACTTGGATGCCTGTGTCTTTAGAGACAAGTCGAAGCCTCAAGCCTGACTTGACGGCCATAGCGGCTTCTAGAAGCGAGGGTTAGGGGACTTAGGGTACGGTGGTTGACGGCGGTGCTGATTCTGCAGAGGTACGGTCAATCACATGTAGCCTAAACCCTAATAATGTTCATCATTGGCAGAAACTGGCCATTCTTTACTTTAAAACCTAATGAGGAAACCTGTGTTGTTTGCCGAATATGGAAACCTAGCATGCAGCGACAGATTTCTGAGGTAGTGGCTTGGCTTCATCACCGCCAGAATCAAAGCCGTACGATTTTGAAATGAAAATGAAAGGGAGGTCGTTGTTGGAGGAGTACAGCTGAGTACGTAACTGCAATGACTAGAAATTAAGTACCCACCGATGGATTATCGATCATATTCACGACAAATAGAGAAAGAAACGAGCTAGGGTTTCAGATCGAACAAGTCATGGAAGATAGATAATGGTGATGATGATGAGCTATAGCCTAAATGTTATCGATCACCTAGCTGAGCAGAACAGGTTTTGCCTTAGCAATCTGGACACAAGAACGAAGCATACGCTTACATCTCATCAGGTCTAGATGACTAGATTCAATCGAATTCTTCTAGAATGAGTAATCTTCTTAATGTTTGAGCCCAGTGGGTATTTTTGGTCCAAGACTCGGGGTAGGTTTTGGATAACATTTGGGCCAGTACCTGTGGCCCTTTTTTAATGCGAAGCCCACGAAGGGTGGCGAAGTCTGGCAACACGCGAGTTGGAGTTTTGCAAATATTCTAATACCTCGCGGGATTCGATGTCCTCGCGGGATCCTTTGTTCTAGTTCGTGTAGGTTTCTACAGTGCATGGCGATGTAGAGTTGGAAATGGACTGTAGTACCCGCGGGATAGGATCGCTTAGTGCTCGAGTTCGCGTACGACGCTACAGTGATATGATGCGGGGCGGTGAGCGAGACCTAGGCGAAGTCTGTTTTGGACACGTGTTGCATGGATCGCGCGGCTTGCGAGCTAGTCGTTTCCTGGTGGAATTCTAATTGCTGAGTCCGAATGGATTTGTGATTAGGTCTCTGCGAATTGCTTACGGATCGCTATATAAGAGAGTTCGAGGATCTGGTTTAGCACACTACACACACAATCAATCATACAAAACAACTGCAAATCTTCGAGCATCCTCGAAACCCTAAGTTCTAAGTGCACCTCGCCTTAGATCTCAGAGCCCGTCTGGACTCGCCTCTCTTTCCCAATTGTTGCTCTGCTCGCTTCGAACAGTGAGTATCG
>NC_020496.1:4289674-4290662 GCF_000184155.1 Fragaria vesca subsp. vesca | reverse complement strand
AAGTGGAAGACTGGATGCGGTCTCAGGCGCCAAAGAATCATGCTATTAGTTCAAGTGCAACTGAAGGCTCAAGGTATATTCCACCTAATGAACGCCCTAGAGGAAATCCAAGGTCGGGGCCCAGAAGACTCCCCAATTCACATTGGGGGCCAGTTCGTCAAAGACGCCACCCCGTCTACCCTCGCCGGGAGGCCCTGGAGTCACACTCAGGAGCACTGGTGTCTTCCCATCTCAAGGGATCGGGACACCAGATGACCCGGTTATAGCTTATTCCAGTTCGACCCCTAAGAACATCGTGCAGGCCCCTAGCCTCTCTGCATGGCACGACCACGATCAGGGGGCAGAAGCCACACCGGTAACGGCAGCCAATTGGCGCCAGCTTATCTCGAGCATAGTCAAGGAGCAAACCGGAAAAGGTGATGTTAGCTTGCATTATCGTGACCCCTATCCTGATAGCGTGGCACAATATCCTTTCCCCCATGGGTTTAAGAATATTGTCTTCACCACTTTCTCCGGGGAAACAAGAGAAGATGCAGCAACACACATGGCCCGTTTTAAGGTCCAATACGGCCAATACGGGAATGATGATATGCTCAAACTCAAACTCTTCGGGACTTCTCTGTCCGGGGCTGCTTTCACCTGGTACTCCAGATTGAAGCCTGAGTCAATAGCAGATTGGCCCACTATGGAAAGACTCTTCCGAGAAACGTACGGCACGATTGAGCCTGAAGTTGTCCTCGACTCCCTCACACAGATGAGCCAGCAGAGTATGGAGTCCGGAGTTTCTTTCCTCCAACGCTTCAAAATCCAGCAAGCCAAGTGTGATTACCTGCTACCTGAGCAGGAAGCCATTAAGTTGGCTATTAGAGGTCTGGAGCACCGCCAGCGGTTGAAGCATCATGGAGAGCGCTTTAATTCCATGGGTGACCTGATTAACAAAGTCGGCAGCTACGAGCTAATCCTGAACAAGTTGGACGACAAAACAAAT
>NC_020496.1:4280865-4289654 GCF_000184155.1 Fragaria vesca subsp. vesca | reverse complement strand
ACTAAACATACAAACCCCTACTCATGATCCATATTATCAAAGACCTGAGGGAGTTCATACGGATCAGGACCTGGATGACATCGGTGCAGTAGAATTGACTGGCAAGCCATTAGCTCATAAATTGAAAAACCTAGAAGATGACACGTGAGCCAATCACCATCCAGTCCTTTGCATGGACCAAGCCAGAATACGAGTCGTACACCTATGATGCTAAGAACGCCCATCTGGTCTTTAATGACCTGATAGAGGCGAGATATGTGCGCCTGGATCATAAGATCCCGCCCAAGGAGGAGTTGAAGGACAAGAAGTACAGCGCCTTCCACAATGTTTACAATCATGACACCAAAGATTGTGTCAAGCTTCGAGACCAGCTGCAGACATGGCTGAACTCAGGCGAGCTAAAGATGAAAACACCGAGTAGTATGGCCTCATTGGTTGATATAGACCCTTTCCCGCCTGTAGTTGGCATGGTTGATGTAAACTGGGCCAATCAGACCAAGGACGACGATCGACGCCAGGCACCTAAAAGGGGCCGCGAGGAAGGTGACGACAGTACCCGTCGGCCACGTCGCCAATACACCTACAACGAAGATCTTGCACATGAGGTTTTAGACGATCTCATCGACGATGGGCTCGTCACAGTGGCTAATTCTTTGCCTTACATAGAATATAAGGAGGGGCGCATTCACTGCAAGTTTCATAATAGCTGGGGACACAGAACCAGCGAATGCCAGCAGCTTAGAGACCAAGTTCAAGACTGGCTTGACCTCGGGTATATTCGCTTTGAGAATAAGGGCGACTTCATGATCGCAATGGCTGACTTCGCGTGGCCTCGAGTCAGCCAACGAAGAATCACATTAGACTTGTCGCCAAATGCAGGTTTACGTGAACCACCGGGCCGAAATCGCAAACGACCGGCGAATAACTATACTGTCCCGAATAACCAGCAGGGGAAAGCAGACGACCCAGCTCGACAGTTGGTCGCTAAGCTCGAACCAGACCGCCCCTCCCGCAAAGATAAGGGCAAAGCAGTCATGAGGGACGATGGACCGTTCCCCGTTGAAGATCCCCAGCCTATGAGTCCCAGGACTCAAGAAGCGCTGGAAAGGAGGATTGAACGTCTCGAGACGTTCGTCTATACACATTGGGCAGAGGCGGTACCTTCATCCCCTGCCACAAGTGAGATGGACATGTCAGACTCCAGCGGTGAGCGTCACAACAACGAGGCCTCGAGCCCTCGTAAAGGCGTCCTAACCGACCCCTATATTCCCCCGACGTCCAAATCCGCAATCAAGGATGGAGTCTGGTACACACAGCAAGGGGGCAAGGCAGTCACCATCAGCAGGTCTAAGAAGCGAAAGCTCCAAAAGCGATACGGTAGTATCCTACGTGCCTTACGGGCTGTCGAAGAGGGTGCTGTACGCCCCTCACAGCTCGCACAGACGCCTAAACGGATGTGGAGGGAAGCAGAGGGTTTGCGCGCATTCCTTCAAATGCCGCCTGTCACACCCCCAAGGATTTGCGAGCAGTTCAGCGACGAGCCTGCACCCAAAGCAAACCTCTTTTGCCGACTCACGGTTCCACCAAAGCAGGATCCACAGCCTTCCAGGTGCAAGCCATCACCAGAACCTGAAAGAAGAATGGATCCACAGCCTGCTAGGCCCAAACCGTCACCAGAGCCTGAAAAGAGGAGGGAAAAACAGCCTTCCAGGCGCAGGCCGTCACCGGAGCCCGAGCGGAGAAGGGACCTGCCTACCGGTCCTAGGCGTAAACTGTTCACGACCCCGGACCCAGAGTCCAAACGCGAACCGTCTCAGCCCTCACAGCAACGGGAACGTCAAAATCTGGAGGCCAATATCAGAAGGGAACCACCACCACCACACCAGCCTCGGACACGGTCCACCCCGGAGCCCGAGACTCGGATGGTTCCCCGAGTATCCGCCCTACAACGGTTGAAAAAGGAAGACAGCGATAAGGCTCCTTTGGCAACAGACAAACAACCCGCCAAGGACCACCAGCCTTCAACCAAGTCAGTATGACGTCCGCGGCAACCCGAGGCTCAAGAGCCACCAATAGCCGCACAGGCGCCCTCCAGTCCTAACCTCGCCCAACAAATGGCCCAGCGTTTCCGCGAGAATTCAGAAGACGACGAGGCACATTCAGAACCTCGACTTAACCTAGAGGAAAACCGGGACGAAGAGCAGGCAGAATCATTCACCTGTAATATGGTAGAGGTCTCAGGATGGGGTGCTGATGAAGGGTTTAGCCGCGAAGCAGATGCTTTCGCGGTGCTCGAAGGGGAACACGGGATCATTGACACTCCCCTGGTCCCAGTCCCTGAACAATTCTCCTTTCAAGTCGGGATGGTGTTCTTCATTTCGGAAAGATACACTCTTCCACCGAACACAACCTGCAGTGCGGCGGATATTCCCGTCAGCAGCGAGGATGTCAGTAGCATACCCCCGCCATGCAGCAGCGAAATGGGCCCAGTTCCGGTACAGGCCGACGACGCCCCACAGGTGGAAATTACGAGCAGCATCAAACATAAGCAAACTCTAACCTTCTCCACACTAACTTTGGACATGGCCACTCACATGCGGCCACTGTATATCACGGCCGAAGTCGAAGGAAAGATGATCAACAAAGTCATGGTCGACACCGGTGCCGCGGTCAATGTTGTCACAACCCGTACCATGGGACTCCTAGACATCCCGCGCTCGATGATCCAAACCACTTCCTTGACAGTCAAGAACTTCACCGGGCAAGTGTCCAGAACCCTAGGCTTGCTATTTCTACGGGTCAAGGTCGGGCCGGCATCACGGGTTTACACCTTTTTCGTCGCCGAATGCACTTCCTCCTTCAGCATGATTCTTGGCCGAGATTGGATCCACAGAAGTTTCTGCGTGCCTTCCTCCATGCACCAAGAACTCATGATTTGGGACACCGAGAACCGTGAAGCAGTCATCATCAAAGCCGACCCGCGGCCATTCTCTATCTCCGCCAACTTCAATGATGCCCGATATTATACTACAGACTTGGGTCCGTTGGATGTTTAAGGCGTCGATAACAAGGGCCGCCCATATGGAATAACGATCTCCAATCTAACGCGATGGGGACTTACCCAGGCAAAGGACGATTTGCAACGTCCTCACACCATCGCGAATCCCACACCCCGTTCTGATGAATAGTGCCTTCTCAGAGGAGGCACGCGAGGCTGGCGAGTCCTTGTGCGAAAGACTCCTTTCGACTGGGCAGAACGCGAAGCCTACGACAAGGTCGCGACTATGGAATATGTAGATGAAGTGGTGGATTATTCCGATACCAAGGAGGAAGTTATTCACTTAGCTCCCGCCGCCTTGGACGACACACCACCTCAAGTCCGCGACCCCATTTCACAAGTTGACGTAGGGACTGCAGAAAAGCCCTTACTTATTTCTATCAATGCTAAGTTGGCGAAAGACGAAAAGGAAGCCCTTCTGGCCCTGTTACGCGAATACAGGGATTGCTTCGCCGACAAATACGAAGACATGCCCGGCTTGTCCCCGGACTTGGTCTGCCATCGGTTACCAACTTATCCCGACCGACGTCCAGTACGGCAGGGCGGCCGATTCATGCGAACTGACACTCAGATCGTAGTTAAGGAGGAGATCGAATGTCACATCCCGACCCTTATATTTTTACCTTATTTACTAGCGTGATTATAATAAGAATTTTACCGTCTCGATCATGAGTAAATAGTTTAATTGGTCCCTAGAGGGGTTTCGGGGACGATTATGTGCGGAGGATTATTCGTATGAGGAAAATACGACGACGGTAAAAATGGTAAATTTTAGCTAGTAAAAGGTAATTTTTAATTCGAGTATTATTTTTTGGGGTGTTTTATTTTGGAGTGGGTTGATATATGAATTGGACCGGTTGGGAGGCCCAACCCATTTTCTCTCTTTCTCTTCTTCTCTCTTTTCCCTTCCTCCTCTCTCCCGTGCTCTCCTCCCACTGCCGGACTGTCCAGCCGCCAACTGCCGCCATCCGGCCAGCCACCGGCCGCCGCTCCACCCCAGTTCGGACCCCCACCTCCTCCTCTCCCTCCCCGGCCTAGCCCCCGAGCCTCTAACCCGCCGGAAGAGGAGAAAACCCGCCGGAAACGCCGGGAAGCATTTCGCCGGAACTCCCTCCTCCGGCCATCAATCCGGGCAAGCTTGGTATGGTTTTGTAGCCCTCCAACCCAGCAACCTTGCCCTAAAAGGACTCACTCCCTCTTGAGCTAGGTAAGGAGAAATTTGAGGTGGAAGTTTTATGGTGTTTTTGATGTTTTTAGTCGATTGCCCTAGTTAGGCTTGGAATTGGTGTTTGTGCTAGTTATGAAAGTTGTAGAGCATGATGAGAGGAAAATGCTGTTAAAATTTCATAGGAATTGGAGGTCGCCGGAACTGGTCTCCGGGCGCCGCCGCCGGCGGCGCCGCCGGTTGGCAGATTTTAATGTTGTTAAATTTGGAATATTAAGGGGAGTTTATTGAAGTGAGTTATGGAATTTTTGGATGAGTTTTGGATAGGTTTATGAATTTCCGAAGTTAGTATTTTTGGCGGTTAATTAATGTAGAATCCGGCCGTAGGATTTAAGTCGTATTTTGGAGAGGTTGTATTTACGACTGTTGAGTATGATATTTAAGTTCGGATTGTTCCAATTTAAGATTATCGAAGTTAGGCAATGATGAGCGTATTTATGGCTCTCGGGTAATTTTGCCTATTTTGATTAAATATTGGAATTTCGGCTGGGAACTTAATATTATATTTGGAACAGGTCGTGAGGAGGCTCGAGCTGACGAGGCCCCAGATCGACATCAGGCTTAGGCCTAATTTGTGAGTGGACTTTTGTTTTAAATAATGTGCATGCGAAATAATTTATGTTGTTGGAGAATAATCGAAATTGAGAATTTCGGTGAGTATATATATATATATATATTCATATGTGAATGATTATGAGAATAATATGTATATGAGAGAATGCTAGCTAGCTATACGTGCTTTTCCACCATACTGAGGTAAAATCCCATTATGGTGCAACGTGAGCGTTAGACGCAATCGTTGTAGCCCTGTATAAAAATAATAATTTATATAGGGGATATGCGCGTATATTTATACACCGTCTTTTCCACCATAATGAGGTAAAATAGCCATTATGGTGCAACGTGAGCGTTAGATGCAAGCGTTGTAGCCTTGTGTGAATTTTCTATTTGTTTTTGTTGTTTCAAGAAAATTCATACAAGGGATATGACGAGTGTAATACATACATATTTTATTTTAGCCTGAGAGGCTGTATTTTATTGAGCGTTGGAGACTGGCCGGAGCCAGTCATGAAATTCCAGTTTTTGTGTTGAGTGTTTTGAGCTGTCGCATGCAGTATATTTTCTTTTCTATGGAAAAGTAAAAATTGGGAAAGCATAAAGAATTATTTCCTTTATTTTATTTTTGTCCACTCACTCTAATGTTATTAAATGTTTTCCCCTGGGCCTTTCGTTTTAAATTGCCCAGTCTACAGAGTTCGGGTTGGATCTAGTAGGAGGGGAGGCATAGTCACCCGCATTTCTGCCAGTTTTCATCAGTAGGTTACCTGTTCAACCTACTCATGTTTTCTTGCTTCCGTTTGTGTTTAGTAGCTCTGAATACTTTAGGATTATTGTAAATTATGTGATGTTTAGAAGTGTTGAATTAAGAGTGAAATTTGGAATTTTCGAGTTAGGGTTGTCCATCTGCAAGGGAGATTTTCTCAATCTTTTTAGTAAATTTTCCTTGGAGGTGGTCCCCGCACGACTTACTCCGGGTTTCAGGGTGAAATTTGGGGTGGGTCGTGTCATCAAAAGCATGCACCGATCGGGCATCATTCGCGTGGCAAAGTATAACGAGTGGCTGTCCAATGTTGTCCCCGTTCGCAAGAAAAATGGCAAGATGCGTGTCTATGTTGATTACCGCGACCTAAACAACGCAACACCGAAGGATATATACCCCATGCCTGTGGCTGACCTACTCATTGATGCCGCTGCGGGGCACGAGGTGTTATCCTTTATGGATGGGACGGCTGGATACCATCAGATTCCCGTGGCTGAGGAAGATCGACACAAGACCGCTTTCCGCTGCCCTGGTTTTGCCGGCGCGTTCGAGTATGTTGTCATGCCTTTCGGACTTAAAAACGCGGGGGCAACGTACCAGCGCGCCATGAACCTCATCTTTCATGACATCTTGGGGAAGTTGATCGAAGTATACATCGACGATGTGGTAGTCAAAACCAAAACACGGGCAACCCACGTTGAGGACCTGCGGCAGGTGTTTACACGGATGCGCCGACATAACCTGAAGATGAACCCCGCCAAGTGTGTTTTCTTTGCGGAGGCCGGTGATTTCCTTGGTTTCCTAGTGCATCAAAGAGGCATCGAAATCCCAAAAGAAAAGGCACAGGCGGTAATCACCGCTTCGCCCCCCACCACAAAAAAGGAGCTCCAACAGCTGCTCGGGCGAATCAACTTTCTCCGCCGTTTCATATCAAACGCGGCAGGGAAGGTCCAGCCTTTTTCACCCCTCCTCAAGCTCCAGGGGGCAACCGAGTTCGTCTGGGAACCACAACATCAACAGGCATTCGATCGGATCAAGGACTACCTGACGAACCCACCAGTCCTGATCCCTCCTCGCGACGGTACCCCGCTTAAACTTTATATCGCCGCTGTCGACTTGTCCATCGGCGGACTCCTGGCCCAAGACGATGTGAACGGGGTAGAACACGCTGTCTATAACCTTAGCAGGGTGTTAACTGAGTGCGAGACACGATACTCCCCTATGGAAAAGTTGTGTTTTGCCCTATATTTTGCAGGGTGCAAGCTGCGCCATTACATGCTTGCCTTTACCACGGTTGTGATCGCTCAATCCGACCTGGTCAAATACATGCTCTCCCGCCCTATCCTGCGGGGACGCATCGGCAAGTGGATCTTAGCCATGTCCGAATTCTCGTTGCAATATGTTCGTCAAAATGCAGTAAAAGGACATGCAATAGCAGACTTTCTTGCTCATCACCCACCTTCAGAGCTCACGGCGTTTCGCGAATTGGAATTCGCTACCGTGACACTCGCTCCATGGACCCTGTACTTTGATGGTTCACGAACTGATACCGCGGCCGGAGCCGGGATAGCCATAGCCAATCCCGCTGGAGATCGCTTCTCCTACTCGTTCCAGCTCGATTTCAAATGCACCAACAACCAGGCTGAGTACGAGGCGCTGATCATCGGCCTAGAGATTTTGTTGGATTTAGGAGTCCGCGAGGTTCAGATCTTTGGCGATTCTTTGTTGGTCGTTAACCAGCTGGTGGAAAAGTTTAAGTGCTTCAGCTCGTCCATTGAGCCATACCTGCGCAAGGCATTTGAGGTGTTGGACCGATTCGACGACGTCTACATCGAGCACATACCACGTGAGTTCAACTTCGCCGCCAACGAGCACGCCCAAGTAGCGTCCGGTCTCAGCCTGCGCGACGGCGTGCGCGAACGTTTGCTCAAAGTCGAACGCCGCACGCTTCCCTCTTTCATCGCTAGGGGGCAATTTCAAGCCGACACCCCTGAAGTTGCGGCCTTGGACCCTATCGACGAGGATTGGCGGTTACCATTTATCGCCTACCTCCAGAACCCCAACGACGCCGCTCACTCCAGGCAAATACGTTTCCTCGCCTTAAACTTTGTTTTACGCAATGGCGAACTCCGGCGGCGTGGGGAAGACGGAAACGATTTCCGCTGCGTGTATGGGAACGAAGCTAAACGTATCATGCGCGAAGTCCATTGTGGAGTTTGCAGTTCGCACCAGGCCGGGCAAAAAATGCGTTGGTTAATCCGTCGCCATGGGTACTACTGGCCAACCATTCTGAAAGACTGTATTGCCTTCGCCAAAGGTTGCCAAGACTGCCAGGCTCACGGACCAGTGCAACATATTCCCAACATCCCGTTGCAGCCTATCATTAAACCTTGGCCGGGTCGCGGTTGGGCGATAGATTTCGTTGGCATCATTCATCCCCATTCTTCTGAGCAGCATAAGTTCATTATCGTCTCCACCGATTTCTTTACCAAATGGGTCGAGGCCGAACCACTCAAGGTTGCCTCCGCCAACTCGGTGCGCAACTTTATTTTCCGCAATATCATCCCCCGCTTTGGTATCCCGGAGTGCATCGTTACGGACAGGGGGGCAGCTTTCATGGCTGATTCAGTTGTTAAGTACTTAAACGACTACGGAATCAAGCTTCTCCACTCTACGCCATATTACGCTCTCATGTACGGCCACGATGCCGTCCTTCCCCTTGAGATCAATATCGCTTCACTCCGCGTTCAGGAACAGCATCAACTACTTGGCGAGGATTACGTCCAGGCCATGTGGCAGGAACTTGAAGATCTTGACGAGCACCACGTCACCGCTTTCAACAATCTCGTCCTCGAGAAACAACGCATCGCACGTTCGTATGATAAGGTCACGCGCGGACGGAGCTATGCTGAGGGCCAGAAAGTGTGGCGCGCGGTACTCCCACTTGGGGACAAAACCGACGGTCGGGACAAGTGGTTTGCTCGATGGGAAGGCCCCTTTATTATTCATCGTATACTCCCCAAGGGGGCATACCACTTGCGCGACTTGGACGGTACCATTCATCGCAATCCTATTAATGGCCGCTTCCTCAAGCGCCACATTGCAGGAGTTTGGGAACGCGAGGATCCTCCGCCTCCCCCAGACCCCGTCACCACAGTCAATAGTGCTACGCGCCATCGCGTTCT
>NC_020496.1:4277985-4279950 GCF_000184155.1 Fragaria vesca subsp. vesca | reverse complement strand
ATCGCGCGGCTCGGGAGCTAGTCGTTCCTGGTGGAATTCTAATTGCTGAGTCCGAATGGATTTGTGATTAGGTCTCTGCGAATTGCTTACGGATCGCTATATAAGAGAGTTCGAGGATCTGGTTTAGCACACTACACACACAATCAATCATACAAAACAACTGCAAATCTTCGAGCATCCTCGAAACCCTAAGTTCTAAGTGCACCTCGCCTTAGATCTCAGAGCCCGTCTGGACTCGCCTCTCTTTCCCAATTGTTGCTCTGCTCGCTTCGAACAGTGAGTATCGATTCACAGGTGACTAGATAGTTTGCTCGTAATTCCTCGCCCGCGAGGTGACACCGGAGCTCTACTTCGCCTGATTAGAAGTCAAGAACGCGCACCGTTCTCGTTCCGCGTCCGCGCGGTGGCACGCCCTGCAAACCCTAATTTACTTTTTGGTAGCACAAGTTACCTCTCTACCCCTGCTGAGGATCGTGGCCAAAACACTTAAATATGCTTGTCGTCGGATGGTCATCCTTTTGGCCTTGAATTCTTTGAATTGGAGTTTCAAGAGAGATTTTGATTATGAGTTTTGCAGTTTTCAAGTATGGGAAGGGATGAATTGAAGGTGATAGAAGGCAACACTATCCGAACAATGAAAAGGGACTCGGTTCTCTCCTTCCACACTGTCACTAAGTTTCTAGTATCTTTCACTTCCAAACGTAGTACAAAAGTACTACACCTTAGTCTCACCTCCACAAATCCAGGATAGTAGTAGCAATTAAGGTGGTATACCCAATGAACTTCTCAGTTTAGATTTACCTGAATGTCTTATAATTATTGGATTGAGTAAAGATGACGTTGTGGCTTCGGATTATACTCACTCCAATAGTAAGACATCCAAACAACATAGATCCACGCAAAGAAGTCAAATTCATATGCAATACTCTTGAGTAACAAACAAGCCTACATATATTTGCCTTAATTACCTTCTGATAATGCAAGATGATATTGGGCCATTGATGTCAGATGCATTTAGACCTAAAGGATTGAGGGCCTTTTTTGGCCGTAGCTGAGTTTTTCTTTGGTGACGACAGCTGTGTTAGAAGTGTAGAAGATGATGTAATTTTAATTTTATTTTTAGGGTTACCCCCTTTTACCTTATCATTGTGGATTGGGCTGAGTGATAAGTTATCTAATATTATTATAGTGATTGTACTTTGGGCTTTTTTAGGCTCTTCCTTTAGGTTTAACCCTCTGAACCATTAATGAAGAATTTCATTAATTCCAAAAAAAAGAGAAAAGGATTGAGGGCCTTCAGGATGCCAATCACTCTATCAGTCTGAAAAAAGAATTTTTAAGTGGATTTGCATATATAACCCATGAGGTCATTTGCATCCTTTGGGCAATGTCAGTTTGCATTGTTTGTTTTGCCGCTCTTCATTTCCTTGTGTAAATTAAAATGTACGTGTAAACCAAGATGTGAATGAAGATCAAAGATAATCAAATGACAAAAACGTTTACCATTGTCGTTCCAATAGAAACTTAATTAGTGGTTCCAATAGGAACTTAAAGATGAATGATTGAGATTATTAAATTATGTTATTAGTGATCTCACACAAAGAGAGCCAAAACTTTACTTTAACGAATGTTATAGAATTGCTTAATATCCGTAGACTCATGATCATAGATCTCAGATTACACACTAAACCAACATAGTACTCTAGCTAGCATCCAGCCATATATTATAGATGACACTCAATAATGATGAATTGATAATCATAAGATGCAAGTAAGGTCTCTCTATTTGCTGAGGATTTGAAAACTGCAGATTTGTTAATTCACTAAATTAAATTAAGAGCATTGACATAGTTCATTATAATAAGCACCACATGGCTCTTAAGTCTCTTCCTATGATAGCAACCAGCAAGACTAGGACTTAAAAAACAAACCTCATGTATTCACAATTTAATCTCTCTCTCTCTC
>NC_020496.1:4239858-4277871 GCF_000184155.1 Fragaria vesca subsp. vesca | reverse complement strand
GTACGTACTATATATATATATATATATATATATATATATATATATATATATATATAACATCACCTTGTATATATGTTATGAGAGTCAATCCAATTATGCAGACGCCAGTAAACTTCATGTTACCTACGCCCAAGACTAGGACTACATGTAAGACCCTTCTAAATGGAATAATCTACTAACATTTTCTACCAATATATATGATCTGTGACCTCGCTGTTATGTTTCTATCACCTAACCTAAACACCTTGAAGAGAGGCGCACTTCAAATAATTTTCAATTCCAATTGATTATGTAAATAAAGTTTTTAGTGAAAGGATATATACATGAGTTCAGCTGCTATACACATTTATATGACATATATCAAGCCGTGAGCCGTCCGATTGTTTACTAATTCAAAATTCAAGACGATCGGACGGTTCATGGCTTTATGTATGCTATACATATATGTATAGTAGAAAAGTTCATACCATATATATATAAACGACATATTTCACGCCTAATATGATATTACGACTTCTAATTTTTATATCAAAAGCCATCGTGATATAAGAAAAATTCCTTTTTACTTGGTAATTACACGATAGAAGACTGTATCTCAATCAGTTAGTTGTCCATTGAAGAATCAAAGGGTCAGCCCTGAGCTATAACAATATAGCTCGATGTCTCTTCAAAATTTCTCCAACAAGCAAGTTGTAACAAACAAATTAACTTTAGAAAGTTGACGGTCGTGCTAGCTAGTGTTTGATTTATTTCATAAATAAATTACAATTAGGATTAATATACCTGGTTTAGTTTGATCCAATATATGCTAGTTGGTATTGGACGGTATATATGGATGTTCTAGTACGTGTACTTATTATCTGTATCAGATCGAGAAGTAGTCATCAGTTGCGACTAAGTGATCGACGGACTAGCTGCAATTCCTTGGTTTAGAAATTAGTCATACTAGTCATATATATGACTCCTTTGACAAGTTTTCATTAAAGATCGAGTTGAAGGGTTTGATGGATATATTAAGCAGGTTCAACTTTTTCAGTCTGCAGATGTTTCCCTATGGAAATGGTCTTCCAGGTTGTTTGCCCTAGATGACAAGGTCATTGGTGTACTCTTATTAGTCAAGATCACAACATATATACAGTATATTGAGCCTCTAGTTGGGTTTCAAATTAAAAAAAAAAAAAAACTAATATACAGTATAAAATATATAAAAAAAGCTCAAGTATTACTACAAAAATAACAATACGAATTACTAGCTAGGATACACCAAATTTTCCATCATAATTTGAGCTAGCTCTGGTAACTTGCATAAATTTCATATGCAATCATCATATTGATAGCTAATGGGAATGGGTTCCAGATTTTTTTTTTTTTTTAGTAAAGCTAGCCTTTGTCTTAGGTAGATGGTCACTGTATGTAATAAACACAAACCCTAAAAGTCATATATATATGTAGGACAATTTGGTTTGTATCAGTCTCTCTGATATGTTATAAAATTTGATTTACTTAAGAACCGTAATGATATCATTGTGATCATATGCAAGTTTAATAATACAAACAATCGTCTCTCATAGTTTCAAAACATCACTAATTTTTCTTTCTGGGGTTAGAGTTTCAAAAGATCACGTTCATTTTGATATTCAACATATACATATGGTGTCGATCTCAAACAGTAATGGATGAGATTTGCATGAGCAGATCCAAACAAGCTATTACAAATCCTGCTATACTCAGATCCCAAGATGATCAATTATAGTCTAAAGCATTAAGAGGTGGCCGGGTTTTAATCTAAACTAGGTCGTCAATTGATTAAAAAATACAGGAGCCTAGAAGAGAAAAACCTTCAAAGTACATGTTATTACACGCCTATGAAAAACAAATATGAAAAACTTAGAGAACAAATATGAAAAACTTGACATGCCGATCGACATAATTGTGAAATCGATCTAGTACGAGTTATGCATATTTCTTTATTTTGTAAGCTTAAGTCGCTTCTAAAACGAGCTCATCACAAATATATATACGGAGTTGTTTAACTCTTAGCTTTTAACATATGCCGTCTATTGATATTAATGAAATCAATTTCTATTTTAAAACAAAACGAAAATCTTAGGTAGCAAACAATATATCTACACTGCATTTTCTAACTAATATATCTACACTGCATTTTCTCCTTCAATATTTTGTGTGATCACCCAATAATATTAATCAAGTAAATGAAGTATAAAGATAATCAGTGAAGTACTGAAGTCTCACCCCGTTTATGGCAAAGCGTATTGACTGCTGACACTCATGAATAGCTTATTATTTTTAGGCTGCTGCTGCTGCTGCAGCTAGCTAGCTGCCTTCTCCTCTCGATCAGCATTGCTACAAATCCACACGATCCCGACTGGCTTGACTTAATTAGCCATGTGAATTCAAACCTGTACGAAGCATCAAAGATGTAGACATGCATGTAGTACTACTTATACAAGTCTTCTAATGTATATGTATAGTTATATGTATTCTAGAATACATGGATACAAGTTGGCTGTGCCCGCGTATTAAGCTCTCTGGAAGCTCATCATCAATATGTCCCTCAACTGTGGAAATTGAAACATGAAAAATCCTTGTTAATTTATTAATCTTAGCTAATCCGGAAGAATAGGTATTAAAAAAAGGACTGTGGCTTGATGCAGAGAGTTGACATTTTTTCTGTGCCTGCGTAATGAGCTCAATAAGATGATTATATTACCTGGTTCGTCGACTTGGATAATTTAAACTTAAACGTCTGAAAGTAATGGGTGGTTAATTAACCCCATGTACTTCATCTCTACCTCCTCCTGTGGATATTTATAATCAAGTTGTTTGTGTTGTAAGCGAGAATAATCTGGGTTAGAGAGCAAAAGTACAAACCTGCTGCTGTCTGCTCTATATATAAAGCAAGAGAGAGCTATATCATAGAGAATGCCAAACTCTGATTCAACAGCAGCAGCAGCTGTTGGAACGAAGGTTGAATCCTTCGGCTACCAAGAAGGGCAGGTATGTCTGTTCATCATGTCTTGGTTACCTTCATCGATCTCCTAATTTAATTGATGTTTAATTTTGATCTTCGATCTCCTAGCTAGCCAGGATCGAATCGATCGTCGTTGATCATATTCCAAATAGTTTCATTGAATCACTCACTGATATATATCATCTTAGGTATTACTCTATGAAAGAGATGCATGCAGACAGTTCTGATGTAAATTAAAGAGTAGAACCTCGATTAATTTGTTTTTGATTTTGATTTTTTCATGTTTATTTTGATAGGAGAATTATGAACTTGTTAATGCCAAAGCCGAAATGAGTGAGGTCAGAGAAGAAAATGCGAGACTGAAGAAGACGTTGGAGCATATGACGAAGGATTACCAGTCTCTACAGTTGCGCTTTTTTGACATCCTCAAACAAGAGTCTCATTCCAAGAAGGCAACAATGAGTGCCACCACCTCCCATGTTGAAATTGAAGAACCTCATGATCAGCTCTTGTCTCTTTGCCTTGGAAGAAGCCCAAGAGACCCTAAAAATGTTAGTGATGAGGGCAAACTTGTACAAGCTGATCATCACCAAGACTCGAAGGCCAACCTTACTCTTGGATTAGGCTCTAAGTTGCAGTTGCCTACCGAGCTTGTATTGAGCGGTCCGATTCCGGAGACTAGTTCCGAAGAGCCTAAGGAATCAGAAGCCTCCCCATCAAGTACTAAAACACCAAAGACAATAAGAAATGAAGATGATGATGCTTCGCAGCAGGCCAATGCTGCAAAAAGAGCTAGGGTTTCTGTGAGAGCTCGATGTGACACCCCCACGGTACTACTACACTCCACATGAATTTTTTTCCTCTCATATAAGAATTGCTTTTGTTAAAATACTTCTGCTTAATTTTTTTTACAGATGATTGATGGATGCCAATGGAGAAAATACGGACAGAAGATTGCGAAAGGAAATCCATGCCCGCGAGCATACTACCGATGCACGGTTGCACCAGGATGCCCTGTTAGAAAGCAGGTTAAATTCTTGTTACAAAGATGACATTCAAGTTCCTGTCACTACAATTGAACAGTTTTTTTTTAAGCTAATGTGTTTTAACTTTTCATATGATTTTTCAGGTGCAAAGATGTATTGATGACATGTCTATCTTGATCACCACCTATGAAGGAACCCACAACCACCCACTTCCAATGACAGCCACTTCCATGGCTTCCACCACCTCTGCCGCAGCTTCCATGTTATTGTCTGGCTCTTTGACATCTCAGCTTCCAGGTCTTGGTTCCAGTAATGGACTAGGTTTTGGTCTCTTTGATAATTCGAGACAACAACTTTACATGCCTAAGCTTTCCTCCTCCCCTTTGTTTCCCACAGTTACTCTAGACCTCACATCTTCTCCTTCCCCTTCATCAAACCAATACTGCACATTTCCTCCAAGTCTAAGCTTTTGTTCCTCAGAATCTAACAGCAATTTACCACCCAGTTGGGGCAACGTGTACCCCAGATTTGGGACGCAGTTTGACAGAAAGAACCAAGAGTGTTTCCAACCCAATCACCAAGCCTCTTCCCAGGTGTCCTTAACAGAGACATTGACCAAGGCAATCACATCAGACCCAAATTTCAAGTCAGTCATTGCTGTAGCGCTTTCATCTATGGTTGGAGGTGGTGCAGCAAGTTATGGAAGCCAAGGAATAGGGGAAAGATTAGGACAACACTTGACACAGACTGGGAAAAGCCGCTCATCAAGCATTTTCAACAGCTTGTCATCTTCTGATTCTCAGAAGGGAAACTTGACGCTTCTCCAGCCTCCACTGCCATTTCCCGAGTCCAAGAGCACTACATCTTCCCCTGCCATCAGGGATAAAAGTCTCTAAATTATGTGATCAGAAATTGAAATTCCGCTAGTTAGACAATCTCAGATGTTATTTTGTCAGACCCTCAATATGGACTATCAAATGCGTGGTCTAGATCAACAGTTTGACAAGATCACATGTTAGATATGTCAAATTTACCAGTAGTTACTGTAATCAAAAGATGTAGGAGTTTATTCACAGGCTCACCCTGTTCTGAAAATATGATTGTCAATCAATAATATTGCAGCACACTACCAACTGGCTGCTAGATACAAAGTATGACTGTTCAGAAAAAATAAATAAGCTCTGATGGGCATTCAGAAGACAAAGTTGCAACTTAGACAGTTTACTCTATCAACTAACCAGAGACATTATTTGACCAGGATCTATAAATCAATATATTACAACCGCAGCGCGATCTGTAAGAAGGAAGAAACTACCAGTATTGATAAAAAAATCGGTCTTCCTCCACTCCAAAACTTTGATAACTCATAAGATGGCCTCTTTGAAGCCAATGCACCACATTATTTAATTTTGATATTCCAACAGCTTCCTCTACCTCGTTATCTTCCTCACCGTGAAGGCAAGCCAAAGTAATCTTTTTCTGTAAAACCCTGAAGGTTGGCTCCAACAATAAGCCACATAAACTATAGGCCTACAAGTATGAGTATCCACATGTAAGTGTGCTACCAAAATGAAACCTTGTAAGTTTGTAACTAATTTCACTAACCCATGAAATTAGAAATATTTGAAAACTTCCTCTCATGCTACCAAATTTTTTGGAATGAAAGACATAATTTACTCAGTCAGACAAAAATTCTGGTAAATGGTACTGGTGCAATAGATAATTTTGACAACATACAAATGCAAAAGGAACACAGTAAGAATCGGTCTGTTACCATCGGCTATTCAGATTGTTTCCTATGAACTCTTTAGTAGTTCGTGAAATGCCTCCTGAGGTATATCTATAGAACCAACACGCTTCATTCGCTTCTTCCCTTCCTTTTGCTTGTCTAATAGCTTCCTCTTTCGAGAAACATCACCACCATAACACTTGGCAAGAACATTTTTTCTCATAGCAGAAATCCTAAGACAAAACATAGAGAAGTTTAGCTCAACAGTATTTGAATAGTCGTAGCATGAGAAGCAGAAATTTTAAATAATACTCACGTCTCCCTTGCAACAACCTTTGTTCCAATTGCAGCTTGTATAGTTATCTCAAACATTTGCCTGCTCAAAATCAAATATCTCGTCATACTGGGAAAAGGAACAAAGATGGAAGAAATTACAATTCAGTATAGCTCAGCATACCTGTCTATATATTTCTTCAGCTTCTCCACCAGTTCACGACCAATACGTTGCGCCTTCAAATTATGAACAATAGTTGCCATAGCATCGACTGGTTGTCCATTCAGAAGGATATCAAGTTTGACCATATCAGATTGCTGATATCTGTTGTATTTCAATCAGAGGGAATGAAAGGAGTTTGCAGTTACCATATATAAAAAATAACAGTTCATCCTAGCTAAGCAACTGCAGTGATGAAACCATGAACTGCTGCCCAGTATCAGCCATGATAAACACTACTATAGCAATACAAATGCAATACGGTTCTGGTTTTTGCTTTCAGTTTCAAGTTTAACCATCAACTTACAAGAGGAATTGCTCTACTTAAGCATTTAATAGTAGTATGCTACTCATTCTGATTATGCTGACTTAAAAAGTTGCAGCACCAATTTATCAGATACCAATCAACAGTTGAATCCCTTTGCTTGACACTAGTATATTATCCTTATCTGACTGGTGGGTTTTTCTAGTAGATGTGTGGTGTGTGAATGAGAGAGTTGAAACTTACTCTGAGTCCTCATAATCAAATGTTGCATATCCTGATGTAATACTCTTCAATTCATTGTAAAAGTCGACAACAATCTCCCTCAAAGGCAAGCGGTACTTCATGAAGGCTCGTTGACTGCATAGATCAGATTACAATATATCAATCACAGACAAGCAGAAAGAACAAATAAACTATATGAGTAGGTAAGGTAACATCCCAAAAATTATGTAAATGTCTCGAACCAACACATGTCCATTAATACACACAATTTAGATCTTATGAGCACGAAATCCATGCTCACCAAACTTTGGGTCAAAATGTAACAGCTGCTAACAAAATTCTGTTGAAGTAATATTCTTTTTATAACTAAATGTTAGCAGCTGGATTTTGATTCAATGGTTGGTGAGGCAGGAGACAATAAAGCAAGATGCTTGAAGCAAAAATATATATGTATATATAAACGTAGGGATATTTTCATCTTTCAATTTGACATTTCATAAAAGTTACCTGTCTATGAAAGTATACTCCAACTGCTGACCTCTCCGCTCAGAGCAGAGGGTGATTACAGCCCCCACATACCTTCAATTGGACAACAAATTAACTATGGAGTCTACTGTATGAATAACTGCCTCCCAGGGTGGAGAGGGAAAAAAGACATGCTAAGGGTGTGCGAGAGCTTACTCACTAGGAATAATGATAGTAGCTAGAACTGTAGGTTCCCAACAGGCTGTTACTTGTTTCTTGGAGTTTGCAACCAACGCGGCAGGATTCTGAACTTCTACTTTGCTAGAACAGAACCAATATTATGTTTGGTAAAACCATATGAATGAAAATTTTACAAAGAATAGCATGTAAGACATACCTCCCATCAGAATACTCATAAATATAGGGAACAGTTGGAATGGTAGAAATTACATGAGCTCCATGTTCCTGTCATCCACATCATTTGTAAGTGAATATAACTGAATGTTAAATATGCAATCAATAAGTTCAATGAATTTCTTTCTCTTCAAGAAAATGCTTTCGGATGAAAAATATCATAAAGTTTTCATTCTGGTGTATTAAGAAAAGTTCTTTTTTTTTTTCACAATGTAGGAACATTAGACCTCTTAATTGTGTCTTTTTCATACAGAAGCGATTCCTTCATCAAGAAAAGCTCTTTAAAATATCCCTAGAATAACTATTTGGTTACCTGTTCAAGTCGCTGGTGAAAAACATCCATGTGAAGTAAACCTAAGAAACCACACCTGCAGTTCCACAAGTTAGTCATCATAACATTTAAAATATATTGAAATCTTGAATATTAATCATGGTAGACGCAAATGCCTTCATTTTTGCAGGTGCAAAAAGGTTTAACTGGTTTAGTAGTAAGTTACATACCTAAAACCCAGACCTAGTGCCGTGCTACTCTCTCTAGTAACAGAGACACTAGCATCGTTGCAGGTCAGTCTCTCGATTGCATGGTTAAGTGCCTCAAAATCAGATCCATCAGCAGGGTAAAGACCAGAAAACACCATATGTTTTGCAGGCTTGAACCCTACAATTTGAAGACCATCAGGAGCTGGATGATAGAATATCTTAACCACAAATTATATATAGATATATAAGTACCTGACAGGGGCTGGACGATGGTTTTATTATGATGAAGTGTGTCCCCAATACGTGCCTCTTTGGTCGAACGCATGCCACTCACAACATACCCAACTTGTCCAGTATGAAGGACTCCTGTGGAAGTAAGCTCTGGGTGCATGATTCCAACATCCAAAATGTCATAAGCTTGGCCAGTTGCGGCAGATGCAATTTTGTCCCCCTTGCGCAGCATCCCATCAACTACAGCAACATGGCATATAACTCCTTTATATTCATCATAGTATGAATCCAACAAAAGCATCCGCAAAGGCAAATCACTCTTCCCAGGAGGAGGTGGTATGCGTTCTATGACTGCGGGAAGGACATGCTCAAGACCCTGTCCTGTTTTCGCAGATGTTAAAAGAGCATCACTTGCGTCCAGATCAAACATTGATTTAAGTTGAGCTTTGACACGTTCAGGATCAGCAGTCGGCTGGTCAATCTTGTTGATGACAGGTATTATCGCCAAGTTAGACTCGAACGCAAGATAAAAGTTTGCCACAGTTTGCGCTTGAACACCCTGAGCTGCATCAACAACCAAAAGCGCACCTTGGCAAGCGGCCAGTGATCTCGATACCTCATAGCTAAAGTCCACATGTCCCGGCGTGTCAATCAGATTCAGTAGAAAACTCGGTTCTCCACTGCCTCCAACCTTATCCCCACCATGAAAATTGTGCTTGTGGAACATGGTAGCTGTCTGCGCCTTTACAGTAATCCCCCTTTCTCTCTCCACCTACAACAACCCAAATCAAAATCCGCATACAAAACACAACTACATTTTCCATTTCTTCATAATACAACAACTTCATTCCTAAACCATTCTAAGCACATCAAAATCTTAATATACCAAGTAAACCACACTAACAAAACGGCATATCTTCAAGTCATAAACTTTATGCATAGATTATCACCAAAAACACAACACTATTCAGCTAAGAAAACCAAACCCATTAACAAAGCAACAACCTTTCTTCCTCTAAACATCAGAAAACAATGATCAAAGTTTCATATACCTGCAACTTGTCAAGGTACTGAGGCTGACCATGGCCTCTCTTAATGGTCCCAGTGAGCTCCAGGAGCCTATCAGCGAGAGTAGACTTGCCGTGATCGACATGGGCGATGATGGAGAAGTTTCTGATCCTCTCAGTTGGGAACTGGCTCAAATCCACGGCGTCTTTGCTGTTCTGTTTTGAATGGGAGCAAAAAGTTTGGCTGAATCTGAAGCCAGAGCCAATTGGGTTGCGTCGTAAATGAGAAGAAGAAGAAGAAGATAAAGGGTTTAAGTGGGTTTGGAGTAAAGAAAGGTTCTTTGGTGGTTTCAGAGTTTTAGAGGCTCTGCTCAGAAAACCCATCTCGGGGTTTAACGAGAACTGAGACTACGGCGGAAGCTTTATTCATTTCTGTTTTGGATGGAGATGTTTTAAACGCCGTCGTTTTGATTTGGGCTGGACTTTTTGATTTTGCACTGAAGGGACGAAAAGTCATTATTATTCCTGGATACCCGACCTATTTACGGATAAGTTTGCGGCAGTTTCCGCAACCTTTCTGCCGTTTACCACTGTTTTAGGCCATACCAATGCGTACCCAGTTTCCTTGTAGATTAAGAATCTGTTTCCGGAAACGCCAGAAATACTTCGAAAACAGCCGGGAACGTGTCGGAAACGTAGCTGATGGGTCAAATTTCCCTCCTTATTTGGAGGAGGATGTCATACGGTTTACTACATGTGAAAATCCTTTCGGTGAAGCCTCAAGACCCATTCAATTAACCAAGAGGCAAGATGCTATATGAATAGCAAAGTTGGTGGTGTGTATATGTTGAAATGCAAGAGAGAGCCTATATGTATAGGCTTGTGGGTGGCTGAAATGTTTAACAAAAAGAATGGAGATGCATTGATGGTGCATACAAACATTGAAGCTTGAATTAAGAAAGAAGTTTGAATTCTCTTCCTTGTGCATGGACGTGAAGGATTTGCATGGGAAATGCGTGAAGAAGTTTGCCTATATAAAGGCATGAGCAATGGTGCAATTGGTGTACCGGTGAGTTTATCTTGTGTTATACAAGAGTGTGAGATAGAGAGAAAACTCCAAGTCGAGAGTTTGTGTGTGTAGGAAAACAAAGTGAGTGTAAGAGTGTATCCTTTCAAAGTGTGAGTTTTGAAGTAGTGTTTCTCTTGCTGTAACCTTTATTCGTATAGTGGAGATTCTTTGTTGTTATTTCCCCGTGGATGTAGACACTTTGCCGAACCACGTTAATTCCTGGTGTTCTTTATCATCTTCTTTCCACCATATTTTACATTTGTGGTTGTGAGTTTTCCGATTCCATTCTACAGTTTATTTTTCCGCATAACCCAAAAGTAGTTGTATCATGGTGTTGAATGTATGGATAATAGTAATCCGAATATGAGAATTGCTTGATCCTTTGTTTGTGCAAAATATAGGGGATTGAGCGGATTGTAAGTCACAGTCATCATTGCAACTGTGACTCATCTCAGCATTTCTTATTATGCTTCGTTTAGCCATTCTCTATTGGTTTGCTTTTATTGATCTGCAAAGCGCTTTCGATGTTGTTTATTCCGTGTGCTTAGTTCTTGTCATAGCATTGCATTTTCTCCTGCACTTTGAAGACGGTAGCTTTTCCAATTGCATTGTTCTATTTCTCTTTCATTTACCAGGATATCATTTCTAGTGAAGCTATTTGAGGTATGAAACCACTGGAAATGAATATGATAGCTATATATTATATTGGATAATGCTTTTATTTCTGTGATGTCAAACACTGTGCACCTTGTGGAGTTGTGGTATTACCGTATTAGGAACTTCTGAAGATTCTTTGTTCTCAGTATTAGTAGATCATATATCTAAGAGAAAATATACATATTGCACCGAGGGGATATTCATTCTCATTCTTCCTTGTTTGTTTTCTTGCTTCTCTTGTCTTCAAAAGAGTACTGAAGAGTTTGAGACACTAATATTACCAACACAAAAAATTTAAAGAAGACCAAATTCTTACATGAAAGCTAGCTAGCTAGTAAGGATTTGGTGTGAACCAAGCACTAGGTTGTATCGCCCACAAAAGACGAGGATAATGCCGGAGAGAAGTCACAGTTTTTTTTTTGATGCTAGAGAAGTCATAGTTTTGAAGCTCCTATCTGTCAAGGAAAACACCCCAAAGTTGTGTGCATAATCATATCTTTTCCGTAAAACAAAATAGATACAGTTTCTTTCAAGTGTTTTATCATGACAAGTGATAAATTTGTTGTTGAGCGTGGCCATAAACAATGCCCGATCACCAAGGTCATTAATCTCTACCCACTTATTATTGTCCGCTAACTTTAACACTTGCAATGATCTTTGGTAGTTCGGACGACATAGACCATCATGCCACAAAACCATAAACAGGTCCTTTGATTCACAACATTTTGCCAAGTAACATGTCCGGTAGTAGGTTCCGCCATCAACTATGCTGTTAATGTTGGGGTGAAGAGTAACCAACCTTTGTGATGTGTAGGCATGTGTGTCTAAATGGATGTCAAACACCATCACATACTCTAATGCTTCTCTACCTAGCGCATATAATTTCCCATCAAGTATTTCTATCTCCCAAAATTCAAGAGCTTTCTCTGCCTTAATCAAGGTCCATGATCTATCAGTGGGCGTGCAAAAGGCCAAACAACCTTCTTGTCTGAAGTGAAGGCAACTCACATAACACTCTGTTGTCGTTGGTACTGAAGAGGCTACTACTTTTACTTCCGGGAAACTGCCGCGGCTGGGATGATGTGTTGGGAGCTTAACTCGAGCACCTGATACTGGATTCCAGAAGAAGAACCTCTCAACATATGATCTACTAGTGGTTATGATCAGCCATCCCTCAACTGATCCAGCACAATAACAATTTGCGGGAGGATCGGTTTTTATTTTCCAAATTTTCGGATGGCTTACAATACGCAAGTAGTTATCATCATCTTTTTTGATGTAGGATGCAAGCATGTCGCTTCCTAGTCTAGAACTGGTCACAAGCCTTGGGAGTTGAGGATGAGCAGCAGGAAGCCAAAGCTTGCTGTCAATTGCGGCTCGCCAACTACGGCTTACCTCACGACAATTCAGATAATCCGACAGGGGCAGTCGCTGCAGAATCAGTTGCATGATGTCATCTGGGAGTTGCTCGAACCAACCTCCTCCTTCTCCTTCGTCTTCTAACTCGTATCGTTTTCTAGTGAAGAACTTGCAGCGGATCAAATCACGACACCATATCAACTTTCTTGAAAAACTCCGTCTGGTCAACATCTTCATCTTCACGGCATGCAAGTACAATCAAGAAGAAACGTGTGTACGTGTGTGTGTGTGTGTATCAATATATGTATGTGTAATTACAAAGGGTACGTTAAGACGTTTGAATAGCTCGCGGGATGGGACTCCTCTTGAAATCTGGACTCCATATATGTAACGAAAACTAGTTTGTCTTCCGACTTAAGACGGAAGTCCTGTAGGCAGAAGGTTCCCCTTTACATCAAGTTGTGTATCACAAAACTATAACCTATAAATCAAGATAACATTTACAGATACATGATAAGCCATTGTTTCCCTCTTTGTTTTGCGTCTGTGGACTGTGAGGACTGAGGAGGGAGAGAGAGATGAGGTTTAATTTCTGAGTCGGAAGGTTGTTAGAGTCATCGATTGCAGGTATGGTATGGCTACTGTATATTGGTTTAGTTTCCGAGTTGTTTTGTGAAAAATTGGGTTAAAAATGTTGAGTATTATATTATATAAACAGCACATTGCATATCCATTGATGAATGTATGTTAGTGATGTGGGAATGAGAACTGATTTGGTGTTAGCAAGTTTGGAGCGTCTGTGCTTAATTAAGTTTCGAATTGCATTTTGTATGTTCTAGTTTAAGTTATTAGTTTGTTGCTTCTAAGTTTTGGTTTTATTCTTGTTTTGGACATTTTTCATTTTTTGTATATGTTACTTGAATTTGTTGTGCCTTATATGTTTCCTGGTGCTGGTGATGATGAGTTTTAGGTCCTGGCAAATTTGATAATGTTGTAAGCTTGTAGCTGTTTTGCCTGTGTCATGGTTGATGGTCCACTGATCCGGAGGGTGGATGATCCTGCAAATGCAGCCTTCTTGGAAGTAAGTTATGAAATTATCCCATCTTTATAATTATTCTCAGAGCTCTCTATACATTTTCTGTTTTGTGAAATGAAAGTAATATGAGAAAAATGTTATCAATAATGCATAGGTTGTTATCACAAAACTATAGCCTATACATTTAAATCAAGTTCTGTATCCCCTTTACATCTTTATAATTATTCCCATCTTTATAATTATAACTTGTATATTTTTTAACTTCAGAACATTTACTATTCTCATTATTAGCAGATCATTTATCTAAGAGAAAGGATACATATTGCACCGAGGCCCCAGGGGATATTTGTAGTTGTTAAACACAGAAGGCATAAAACGAGGTTCCTGCAGTGTAATTCGGGTTAACAAATCCATTAAAGACCTTGTAACCATTTCCAAGGTAGATGTATCCGTTGCTTACCGATATCCCCCCATACACAGTTGCTCCTGTATCATACGACCACAAAATCTTTCCTGTCTTGGCATTCATTGCATCTATTGGTCCTTCTTTGTAAGTAGAGCCACCAAAAACAACACCATTTGCCACAGTAGCTGCAGCCGGGGAGGTAGCATCATTAGCAATATTGGCCGTGGACCATAAGATATTGCCGCTGCGCGCCTCCATTGCTACCCATCCACCAGCAATTGTAGTGTTCTGGGATGGTTTTAGGGTGAAGTTCTTATGTTGGCTGTTGGCAATGTTAGTATAGACCTTCTTTGATAATGCTTATATTGGATAATGCTTTTATTTCTGTGATGTCAAACACTGTGCACCTTGTGTATTACCGTATTAGGAACTTCTGAAGATTCTTTGTTCTCGGTATTAGTAGATCATATATCTAAGAGAAAAGATACATATTGCACCGAGGGGATATTTATTCTCATTCTTCCTTGTTTGTTTTCTTGCTTCTCTTGTCTTCAAAAGAGTACTGAACTACTGAAGAGTTTGAGCCACTAATATTACCAACACAAAAAATTTAAAGAAGACTAGATTCTTACATAAAAGCTAGCTAGCTAGTAAGGATTCGGTGTGAACCAAGCACTAGGTTGTATCGCCCACAAAAGATCGATGATGATGCCGGAGAGAAGTCATGGTTTTGAAGCTCCTATCTGTCAAGGAAAACACCCCAAAGTTGAGTGCATAATCATATCTTTTCCGTAAAACAAAATAGATACAGTTTCTTTCAAGTGTTTTATCATGACAAGTGATAAATTTGTTGTTGAGCGTGGCCATAAACAATGCCTGATCACCAAGGTCATCAATCTCTACCCACTTATTATTATTCTCTAACTTTAACACTTGAAATGATCTTTGGTAGTACGGACGATCATGCCACAAAACCATAAACAGGTCCTTTGATTCACAACATTTTGCCAAGTAACATGTCCGGTGGTAGGTTCCGCCATCAACTATGCTGTTAATGTTGGGGTGAAGAGTAACCAACCTTTGTGATGTGTAGGCATGTGTGTCTAAATGGATGTCAAACACCATCACATACTCTAATGCTTCTCTACCTAGCGCATATAATTTCCCATCAAGTATTTCTATCTCCCAAAATTCAAGAGCTTTCTCTGCCTTAATCAAGGTCCATGATCTATCAGTGGGCGTGCAAAAGGCCAAACAACCTTCTTGTCTGAAGTGAAGGCAACTCACATAACACTCTGTTGTCGTTGGTACTGAAGAGGCTACCACTTTTACTTTCGGGAACCTGCCGAGGCTGGAATGATGTGTTGGGAGCATAACTCGAGCACCTGATACTGGATTCCAGAAGAAGAACCTCTCAACATATGATCTACTAGTGGTTATGATCAGCCATCCCTCAACTGATCCAGCACAATAACAATCTGCGGGAGGATCGGTTTTTACTTTCCAAGTTTTCTGATGGCTTACATTAATACGCAAGTCGTCGTCGTCATCTATTTTGATGTAGGATGCGAGCATGTCTCTTCCTATACAAGAAGAGACCACAAGCCATGGGAGTTGATGAGGCGCAGGAAGCCAACGCTTGTTGTTAATTGCGGCTCGCCAACAACGGCTTACGTCACGACAGTTCAGATAATCCGACAGGGGCAGTCGCTGCAGAATCAGTTGCATGACGTCATCTGGGAGTTGCTCGATCCAACCTCCTTCTTCCGAGTTGTATCGTTTTCCAGTGTAGAACTTGCGGCGTATCAAATCACGACACCATATCAACTTTCTTGAAAAGCTCCAACGTCTGCTCAACATCTTCATTATCACGGCATATGTAAGTACCTACAATCAAGAAGAAACATGTATATATGATATTTGTAATTTCAAAGGGTATTTGAAATCTTAGCTTGAATGGGATGGGACTCCTCTTGAAATATGGACTCCATATATGTAACGAAGACTGGTTTATCTTCCTCCGACTTAAGACGGAAGTTCTGAAGGCTCCCCATTACATTACTGCTTCTTACCTACTCAAACCATTCTCCGCTCCAAACTACTTTTTCATGTCCAGTTGATTTCTTTTTTGACGGAGATGATTACAATTTAGACGTCGTCGTTTTGGTTTGGGCTGTACAGTCCAGTTGTTTATTCTTGATGGCCCCCGAACCCGATTCTGAAAGCTGTTCTTTTTGGTTCAACTAGTTGATAGGTAAAGCTCTCTGCCAAGTGCCAAGTTCAATTGAAGAATGAAGAAAAAGGTGTTCTCTTTAAATTGTTGTTTGATCTTGATTTATAGTGTGTCTATTGCATTGCATGTAAAAACGGTTCAGTTACAGTCAAGCTCTGTTGATACTTTAGTATATGTTGTTGATTTTGATCATACATGCATTTTCTAATTTGGGTGTTTCTTTTTCTGTTTCAAGAATCTATTATGGTTTACTTGGCTTCAAGAATCTGCATGGGTTTCTTTCTGGCAAGGTACTTTGTTCAATATAGTACATGAATTTTTGTTCTTTAATCAATGATATGTATGGATTTGTATGATCACTACAAATTGGTGATCACAAAAGGCATCATAACCCCCAATGGTGCTGTGCCGCTAGCATTTCTTAGTGGGCATTTGGGCAGCAGAAGACCTAAATTTCATTCTGCATTCAGGGGATCTCTAATTATTGTGGTCTCGAAATATGAGCATTACAGTAATCTGCATATGAGAATTGCTGGATTCTTTGTTGTGCAAATTATTTCTTATCATACTTCGTTTAGCCATTCTCCAAATGGTGAACCTTTTGCTTATTTGAGCGCCAGAGTTCAATTTTGTTGATGCACTTTCAGCATGCTTAGTTCTTGTGTTGTGATAGCATTACGTTTTTCCCAGCAGCAAGTTGAATCTGGTAGCTTTCCACACTTGCATTTTTCTAATCCTTCTTCCATTTACCAGGATGTCAATTCTGGTGAAGCTATATTTGAGGTATCGATCAAACCATTATAAATGATATGTGATATTGGACGCTATTTTTTTCTGTGATATCAGACTTGTGGTATTAGGAACTTCAGAAGATTTACTATTCTCATTAGTAGTAGATCATTTATCTAAGAGAAAAGATACATGTTGCACTGAGGGGATATTTGTTGTTGTTAAACACAGAAGGCATAGAACGAGGTTCCAGCTGTGTAATTTGGGTTAACAAATCCATTAAAGACCTTGTAACCATTTCCGAGGTAGATGCATCCGTTGCTTACCGATATCCCCCCATACACAGTTGCTCCTGTATCATACGACCACAAAATCTTTCCTGTCTTGGCATTCATTGCATATATTGGTCCTTCTTTGTAAGTAGAGCCACCAAAAACAACACCATTAGCCACAGTAACTGCAGCCGGGGAGGTAGCATCATTAGCATTGGCCGTGGACCATAAGATATTGCCGCTGCGCGCCTCCATTGCTACCCATCCACCAGCAATTGTAGTGTTCTGAGATGGTTTTAGGGTGAAGTTCTTATGTTGGCTATTGGCAATGTTAGTATAGACCCTCTTTTCATCAGTGGCTGCACCCCACATGGCTCCTCCTCCTAGACCTCCTGGTCCAGCTTCCTGTGTATCAAAGCATTACACGTTTAGTAATTCATATAGAAATAAGGCCAATTTCAGTTAATCCAATAGTTCAACTAGGAAACTAACCGTAGACCACACTATGCTACCAGTATCTCGATCTAGAGCCCATGCAAACCCACTTTTCTGAACAGCAACTACAATGTCTTTCTTAGTCCCATTAATTTTTGTGGTAATCATCATTGGTGCTTCTCCAAAATCTGCGTCTGGACTTGGACCGGGTGGGCACCTTGGGTCCAAATGTCGATGGCATGCACCAAACCATAAATCATAGCCTCCTAGCTGCTTGTACCATTTGATTTTGCCAGTGTCTAAATCAAGAGCTACAATAGACTCGGAGTGGTTGTCAGGCTCAATGCAGGCATCTGGCTGTGAAGGTATGGTTTGATTGTTTTCCCTCTCCTGGCATTCAATTATATGCGAAGGAGCTGAATACAGGTTGGAAGTGGCAATGTAGACAAGGTTACGCTTCACATCAATAGAAGGACTACTTCCCCAGATTGCTGCACCAGCATACTCCCCAAACTTGCCAAAGTTGTCTGGTAGCATGTAGGTCTGCCACAAGATTGCTCCTGTTCTGACATCTAATTTAAGAAAGCTCCCACGAAATGTGCAGCACAGATCGATTGTCAGGCCTTCTTCTAGCGACGATGTTCCAACATAATATCCCCTTTCAAAAGGTACATACAGTAGTTAGATTCTATACGAATTGTAATTTGGTGCCTCAACTGATTGTGTGTCAATCATACCATTATAAATGCAGTACTATTAGCATGAAATAGACATGTGATATGTATATGCAGTAAGAGTAGTATAAACTTCTTCAGTTTTCACACAAAACAAATCTGGTGTCTAGAAAGGATCTAAACATTGTCATATAATGAAACAAAGACCTGGCCTGTATGTTGAGTTTCACAAAAGTCTAACACCTATGTTGACAGTATACAGAAACTACAATATAATTAATCGAAAGCATGGTTTACAGCAAGCTATTTGGCAGATTATTGATTAATTACTTAATATATCAAGTTGCCATAAAAGATTCTCATAATTCTACAGAAGCAGGAATAAGTAGCCTTGAACCACATGGTGTTCCTTATCTTGTTCCTAACTTAAACTTGTTTTGAAGCAACACCATTGACTTACTGATGAGTATACTAGCACTGCATAAGCTACAGGGTTGAACATTTAAACCATACTTTCAAAAAATTTCTGATCCCAAAGTTGAAACTAAGAATCAAAAGTGCAAAACCTAACTGAGAAGTTGATGACTAACCCTTTGTAATAGGTTCCAGACATGGTGACAAAGGCTCTGGTATGGTTATCAACCCTGGTAGACCAGACGAGCTTCCCATTGGACCTTTTAACAGCAATGACGAAAGCAGGACCATAGATTCCACAAATGAGCAGGTCACCGGCGATTGTTGGGGTTGATCTTGTCACTGTGGAGTTGACATTGAGAATGAAACCAGTGTTATTGAAGCCTGTCAACTCTTGCACATTCTTCTTCCAGACGAGAGATCCATCAGATTGTTTAACAGCGTAAAGATATCCATTCCAGCTTGGGAAGTAGAGAATGCCATCAGCAATGGCTGGTGTTACAGTTATGTCACCTCCCACAGAGAATTTCCACTTCACACTGAGATTGGAAACTGTTGCAGGGCTTATCTTCTTCTCCGTGTTAGCATATCTTCTGTTATACAAGTCGCCTCCATGGTTTGGCCAATCTAGAGTACTAGGCTTGTATTTCTCTGCAGAAGGCCACTGAAAACAACCAAGTCAATTAACAATTTGTGAACAAACCAGCAGGTAATGAACAAATTAATGAAAGGGTGATAGAGAGGCTTACAATATTGAAACCTGAGCTTGGTGCCATAGCTATACAGAACATACATAGAGAAAGGATAGAAGTAGGACTGCAGAATCCTAGAGGCGCCATTCCAGTGAAGGCTCAAACTGGTTACACTGGATGGTTGGACTTATCCTGCGTATTTATACAAGTATAGTTTTGCTGTTATACTATATTGATGCATTACAATTATCAGTCACGAGATTATATTATATTAGTAATTATACTTCTTCTAGACATAAGATACGTCATACATGTAGAGCTGCATTACATCAACAAGTAGCCATTCGAGTTGGTGAATGCTAAAATACTTCATTTTACATATATAGTAATCGAAGTTTATTCAGTTGGTTTTACGTCTATGTTGTAATCTGCAGATGCTTTAGAGTTGCTTATGAGACACAGAAGGCGAACAGCGAGGTTCCAGCAGTATAGGGGAATTTATATCCATTGCCCATGTAAACGCAGCCATTGCTTATAGACATGCCACCAAACACGGTTGCTCCGGTGACATAGGACCACAAGATTTTGCCAGTTTTGGCGTCCATTGCGTATATATTTCCTTGCGGGTTTGTGGATCCGCCAAACAGGACACCATTAGCCACACTAACTGGTCCAGACGCAGTTGCATTTCTGGGATTTGCCGTTGACCATAGGATTTTGCCACTGCAAGGGTCCATTGCCACCCATCCACCGGAAGTTGTTATCTTGCTAGATGGCTTGAGAGTGAAGTTATTGGCACCAGAATTAGCAATGTTCGTGTACACCCTTCTCTCATCAGTAGCTGCTCCCCATGTTCCTCCTCCAGCAGTGCCACCAGGCCCAGCTTCCTATATCGATTGTGTCGTTAATTAATAATTTAATAACATAACATGTTACGTATCCCCTATAATTAATTAATTTTTAGTTAGTACTTTAGTAAATTAAGGTCACATACCGTAGACCACACAAGACGGCCATTATTCCGATTTAGAGCCCATGCAAACCCACTTTTCTGAACGGCAACAACTATATCTAGCCAGCTCCCATTGACTTGTGCACTAAGCATCATAGGTGCTTCCCCAAAATCAGCATCCACATTAGGTCCAGGAGGGCAAGTCGAAGCATTAAGCTGACACTGCTTAAACCATACATCATAGCCACCCAACTGCCGGTACCATTTGATATTACCAGAGTCCAAATCAAGTGCCAGGATTGAATTGCCATGGTTTTGAGGCTCGACGCAGGCATAGGAACGAGTAGGGACGGTTGAATTGTTCTGATTTTCTTGACATTGACTCACATTTTCCGGGACCGAATACGTATTTCCGGTAGCAATATAGACATGTTTTCTGAGGACATCAATTGATGGACTACTTCCCCATATTGCTGCTCCGGAATACTGTCCCAAGTTTCCATGATTGTCCGGCAACATGAAGGTCTGCCATAAGATGAAGCCGGTTTTAACGTCTAATTTGGCAATGCTGCCCCGGAAGGTACAACATTTCTCAACGCTGACAGTTTCCTCTAGCGATGACGTTCCAATATAAATACTCCTGCGTAAATTTGAGTGCATATATGAACGTAACAGATCAGTTATCACAATATTTCTATCATTTTCTTTCTTGTGATTGTACTCAGAAAACGTCGCATTCCAACCATATTTAAGTAATAGTATGGAATGATATAATTTGAAAAACTGTAGATGTTTGATCCGATCCTTCGTCAGCAACATTTCAATACAATATTTGGATCGAAATCAATTTTGATATCCCTACCAATTATTGTTTGGTAGTTTTTTGACTCCGCAACGTTATGTCATGATCAAATTATTCGATTCCCTGTTTTAAAATCAATTTTTGATAGTCACTGAAATACGATATAGCTTATTGGTATGTAGTTTTACTGCAGCAAAGAAATAAATGATCTTGATAATAGTTAGATTAATTTTTTATGACCAACCATTATCTATTTCGTTATAATTGGACTAAACACTTCAAGAATCCATTGTTTTATAGAAATGATCTCTAAAATGTGATTTTGAAGATAAGTACTTCAGCATACAGAACAATGCAAAAAGTGTTGAAGAGTTTGGACATGCCATTTGTTTTGAGCAAGTAAAATTTGAAAATTATACCAACCCTTTGTAGTAAGTTCCGGACATGGTAATAAGACTTGCAGGATGTCTATCAAGAAATGTTGACCAAATGAGCCTCCCAGTTGAGCGTTCAACGGCAACAACAACCGCAGGTGCATAGAGTCCAAAGATTAGGAGGTCACCACGATCACCAGCAATCGTCGGAGTTGATCTTGATATTGTGGTGTTGACGGCTTGGACAAAGCCAGTCGTGTTAAGGCCGGTCAACGCTAGCAAGTTCTTCTTCCAAATGAGTGACCCATCGGAAGCCCTAACGGCGTAGATGTAGCCATTCCAGCTCGGAAAGTAGAGGCTGTTGTCATAAATTGCCGGCGTTGCAGTTATATGATCCCCTGCGTAAAACTTCCACTTCAGGCGGAGTTTAGAAACCGTTTCGGGGCTGATCTTGGTCTCCTTGAAGGCGTATCTTCTGTTGAACATATCTCCACCGTGGTTTTCCCAGTTCTGTGTTGTGATATAACCATTTGTATCTGCGGCAGTGGGGTTGAGAGTAAGTAGTAGACACAAGGAAAATAGAGAAGGGACTAAAAGATAGTGGTAGAATCTTAAAGCTGCCATGTAAATTGCAATGTAGGCTATACTACATATGTATAGAGAGAGGTATATTTATCAATTTGTATATTTATAGGCATTATGCAACTAGCTATATATATATATATATAGAAATTATCAAAAATGACCATATTTTAGTGCTCAAGATGATTTTTGACCATGTTTTCTTAAACCGTTGAAAAATGACCACATGATGAAGGGAAATGTCAGACTTGCCCTTGATATAAAATCTCTTATCAGTTTTTCTTCCTGACGAAAAACTGATTTAAGAGATTTACATCAAGGGTAAGTGTGACATTTCCTTTCATCATGTGGTCATTTTTCAACGGTTTAAGAAAACATGGTCAAAAATCATCTTGAGCACTAAAATATGGTCATTTTTGATAATTTCTCTATATATATATAAAAATTAAGGACCAATGGATACGGTATTAATTGTATGGAAATTATCAATTTGATTTCTTTTTCATTTGGGTATAACATAATTGGCTTTTCTTATTTAAAGCTAGTTTTGTTCATTGACTTCGTTCCTTAATTAGTAAGATTTCTATTTCTATTTTTGTTGGAAGAAATGGATAAAATAAGGAAGCAGTGGCTCCTTTAAATCTTTTGAGCTGAAAACTAGCTAGAGTTCTTTATTCGTTTGGTAAGAGCATCTTTAGCAATGCTAGCCATTTTAAAGTTAAATTTTAATCAAATCAGCTAAAATGTCATTTTGGCTAACCACTTTAAAAACACGGCTGCATCAATGTTCTCTATTTTATCTAGCATTACATCAACATTATTCTTCAAATAAACATTAAATAGTTTAAATATATTTATATATCACGTAAAATATCTTAAAGGAATGTATTAAATTATAGCTAGCCCCATCTGAGTCATCTCTCTCTTTATATTTAGCTAGCAAAATAGCTAAAAGTCATAATAGTTAAACTTTGGCTAGTCTGCTGGAGCTCCGAAAATATAAAAAAAACTAAACACGCCTTCTAAAATAGCTAAAAGCTAAAATAGAGTCTGTTAAATTTGCTCTAAATAATAAACGAGCTAGCTAGTCCTCAAATCAGGTACATGTTAAGATCATGATGAACAATAATAAATAAGTTTGGTGTTATATGTTTGGTGTTATATATATAATATATACAGACATTGAAGATAGTACTCTTGAAATCAAATTATGTTATATAGCCAATATAGGGTAGGCATGAATGTCACATCAAGGTTCATTTCTAAAATCCCAAATGAAAGAGACTTAATCAATTGCTTTTAGTCAATCCAGCCTAATTTATCGTCTTCAATAAGCGAGAAAACTTATGTCTCGTCTGATATTGCATGTTCATACGATTATACACTGAAGCTGGCTAGCTAGATGACATTTCCCTCTATATGGGTTAAAAGTAAATATGATTTTGCACGCACCTCACCTTAATTAAGCGCGAACATATTTACCTTATTATGTTTATATTGATAACATTATTTACATCGAGGTAATTCATGTGACACAGAAGGCAAATAGGGAGGTCCCGGCCGTAAACATTGGCATTGTAGCTCCAAAACCAACTTTATATCCACTGCCAACGTATATGCACCCATTGCTTATCGACATGCCACCGTACACGGTTGCTCCGGTTTCATACGACCACAGGATTTCACCAGTTCGGGTGTTCATTGCGTATACAGTTCCATTTGCATCTGTGGATCCGCCAAATAAGACTCCATTGGCGACGCTGACCGGTCCGGCAGAAAATGCATTGCTGGGATTAGCCGTCGACCACAGGACCTCTCCACTCCGGGGATCCATTGCAGCCCAT
Source organism: Fragaria vesca subsp. vesca (assembly GCF_000184155.1). NCBI lineage: Eukaryota > Viridiplantae > Streptophyta > Magnoliopsida > Rosales > Rosaceae > Fragaria > Fragaria vesca. Next base: position 4,254,057 of record NC_020496.1, on the reverse strand, counting down.
CCACCGGAAGTTGTGACGTTGTTAGATGGTTTTAGAGTGAAGTTTTTGCCTCCGTTGTTGATTATGTTGGTGTACACCCTTTTCTTGTCTGTAGCTGCTCCCCATGATCCTCCTCCTAGAATCCCACCAGGACCAACTTCCTACAAATAGCAATTCTGATGGTTCATTTAGGGTTTAGGGTTTAGACATTTATATGGTAGAAGGCAAGAGCACTTAAACTTACAGTTGACCAAACAAGGCTACCATTATTCCGATCAAGAGCCCAAGCAAACCCACTTTTCTGGACAGCAACAACTATATCTCGCTTGGTTTCATTGATATATGGTCTAAGCATCATCGGTGCTTCCCCAAAATCGGCATCGACGTTCGGTCCAATAGGGCACACCGAAGTATTAAGGAAGCACTCTAGAAACCATACATCGTAGCCACCCAGCTGACGGTACCATTGGATTTCGCCAGTATCCATATCAAGAGCTAGGATGGAGTTGCCATGATTAACAGGCTCAACACACGCATCTGAATGAGTAGGTACGCTTGAATTAGTAGTATTTAACTGGTTCTCTTGGCATTGGCTTATATATTCGGGGACCGAGTACGTGTTCCCGGTAGCGATATATACATGCCTTCTATGGACGTCGATGGATGGACTACTTCCCCATATCGCCGCGCCGGAATACTGTCCCAACTTTCCGTGATTATCCGGCAGCATGTAAGTTTGCCATAAAACGGCACCGGTTTTGACGTCTAATTTGGAAAAGCTTCCACGGAAAGTACAACATTCATCGGGGCTAACCCCTTCTTCTACCGACGTCGTTCCAATGTATATGCTCCTGTAAAGCAACACCATTGACCTTATTGATATTAGAACGACATTATTATGTGAAGCAAGCTAATTAATTAACAATAATTAGGAAAGGTCAACTATAATTTGTGATTGATGAAGAGTCACCTTACCCTTTGTAGTAAGTTGGGGACATGGTTATAGCACCTGCGGCGTGGCTATCTAGCCTGACCGACCACACGAGCTTCCCAGTTGATCGTTCCAGGGCAATAAGAACGGCAGGGCCATATATTCCAACAATCAAAAGCTCATCATTATCGCCGGCAATGGTTGGAGTTGATCTTGACACGATCCAATTAGGGGTAATAAATCCAGTCCAATTAAGCCCGGTTAATATTCCCATATTCTTTTCCCAAACTACAGACCCATCGGAAGCTTTGAGGGCGTAGAGATGTCCATTCCAGCTCGGAAAATAAAGCGTACCGTCGTAAATCGATGGAGTTACAGTTATGTCCTGGCCTGCTTTGAACTCCCACTTGAAGCGTAGTTTGGAAACTGTTTCAGGGCTGATCTTGGTTTCGTATTTGGCGTATCTTCTGTTACGCAAATCACCACCGTGGTTCAACCAGTTCTGTGTTACCTTGTGATTATGTCCATGCTGCTAAAACATAATATGATTATATGAAACAAGTTAATTAATTACAGCATACGTACAAACCCTAATTGAGTTCTTTATGAGAAAAGAAAGAGATACTTGCATCATAATCTGCATTGGCTGCGGAAGCAAATAGACAAACGGTGAATAGAGAAAGGGCAAAGAGATTGTTGTAATGCCTAGCTGCCATGGATCTAACAGCAAATGCGTAAGTACTCATCTCAAAGAGTCAGCAATATATACAGGGATTAGGGTTGAATGGGATCTCTAAGTTGAATAATCTTGCTTGTTTATATATATAAAGTTGTTGTTTATAGAAATCGGTCACATTTGGTTGATTATATATCCAGATAATAAGATGAGGATGCTGCTTGTGGTTTATGTATGATCATATATAGACACGTACTATATTTGAGAGAACAATCTTTGGTTATTTTTTAGGGAAAATGCCCATTTGGTTCTTTTTTATGTTGCTCGACTCAAGGAAACTAAGTCAAATAGGCGTTCGAGTGTGATCCATTAGGCTAGGTGTTCTATTATTGTGATTTTAAAAACAGGATTTTGACAAATTGGCGAGTATGTGCGAAACAAATGAAGCAGATATACGTACCAAAATGGCAAAATGAAGTTCAGCTTTGATTAACAGTACGTAGGACATTGTTGAGCTGTGTTTTTTTCACTCAATTTGCTTCCATCTTCAATAATATTCGAAGTGGTGTGGACAGAGATCGATATAGATGAGGATCGATGTTGCTTGTGGTTTATGTATGATCATATATAGACACTATATATATTGTTACCGGCTTTGGAAGATAACAGTGCAGAACGAATTAGTCTATATATGCACGCATTTATCGTCATGCGTGATTGCAAAACTTAGGTTTGATTAATCGATTAGTCAGTCTGCGTATAAAGCGTATCTGGAGGAACAAATAAATCGTTTTCAATCTGGATTTAGCCGTATAATTTACTAGCAGGAACTGAGGAATTTAAGTAACAAATTGATTAATTAATCTAGAAAAGAAAATTATATAGCAGGTTTCAATGGAGAAATTTCATGTAGGGACGGCATTTCCCTAAATTTTTGAAAAGGTATTTCCCTAATTATAAACATGATTTGATATTGATCGACTTGGTTGAACGTTTGCGGTTGAAGAAGCTGCAAGAGGAACACATGCTACATATTCATCAAAGCTGAAACTACAACTATAAAGGCAGAAAACTGATCAACAAAAACATGGGTTTCCTAGCTGTATGTTATGTTTTTCTTTCAATTTCATGCAAAGGATAACAAGCTGAAGAGGAATCGGAGGCTGGGTGAAAGTTCATCCGAAATATGCAAGTTTTTTCTTTAATCAATAAAATGCAAAGATTAGATAGTTGGATTATGTGAATGTCAGAACTCGTGTACATTATTTGAAAGATGGACAAAAGTATATGAAGTATCGTCTTTTATTGCTATAGTTGAACTCTCTCCTTTTGTTTGTGTATGGGTCGTTTCACAAATTGGGGTTGGGTCTATATCAAATAGCTAGCCAAGATTGGAAATTTGGAATTGGCGTGTTTGACTTGTAAAAGCTTTCCTGCATTACCTCAAAAATATTCTGTTGGGTTTACTGCTCTTTCATTTATGTGTAACATAGTGTAAGTTCTCTCCTCTGATTGCAAATGTTACTTTTCTTGTTCATCCAAAACATTGTCAAGGCATTGGAAAACCTAGTCTAACACTGGGAAACCTCTAAGAATCTAAGATCATAGTCTAGCTTTGTCAATATGGCATGCTAGAAAGGAGAATCCTAGCTACCTTTCAATCTTTCATAGATGAATATGACATGCTTCACATTTTGTCGCAGCTTTATCTGTATGAGACTATATGAGCTAAAGCATACGGGATGTATCATCAGCTGTGATCCACCTCTCTCAAATAAGATGCCAAATATTTTTGAATGATCATAGAGTCAAGACAAAGGTCATCTTATTCAATCTTATCTCTCACATCATGCTTGGAAAAATGAGTTGTATTTGAAAAAAAATAAATAAAAAACGAGCCGTATACTATGAAGTATCATCATCTCTTAGGTGGGGGCATTGCCGGGGCCACACTTTGAACTATGAAGTAAGAAGAATCTTAGCACATTGTATGCCATATACCAAGTCAAACAATACACAAGCGGCAAGCACCATAAGAGCTTAGCCACAATGAACAAAATGTGCCTGCTCTGAGCCTCTGACTTGTCTCTGTCTCTGGAGCCCTCAGCTGCCTCTCTTTTATAAGTACCCTTTAGTGTTTCTGGTGTATTTTGGCCTCTTTCTTTTGTTGTTGATTAAGAAAATGGGCAACATTTCTGTGCTGCTTTGTTTGGTCATCACCATCCTAGTAGCTTCTGGGTTTGCTAATGGTTCTGGTTATGAACCAAAGGAGAAGATTGGTGTTTATGAGCTCAAGAAGGGTGATTTGTCTGTCAAATTCACCAATTGGGGTGCAACTATCATCTCCCTAATCCTGCCTGACAAAAATGGTTTGTTTTTTAACATTTGTTTAGCTATTAGTTGTGGTTTTGCTTCACAGTTCTTTTCTTTTTATTTGAACTGATTATGAATTCTTTTTGGTGAATTCAGGAAAGCTGGCTGATGTTGTTCTAGGCTATGATTCAGTGAATGAATACAAGGTGAGTTTTTGCTCTCTTTCTCTTTTTACTTTTCTCCTTTCTTTGTTTTAGCATTCCTGTAGTTCATTGCATATTTACATTGTGTTCTAAAGCCTCAATAAAGAAGCTTCTAACTTTAGTTATGACGGATACATCCAGATGGATTGGCCAATTGTAATTCAAATTTGTTCTTTGTTCACATTAACCTTCCAAAAATCTGATTAATTAGTTGGAGCACTGGGAGCTATATATAGAATATAAGTTCTGCATTTTCACTTTAACACTGCTATTCTGGAAATTTGTGATGGCACTGCTGAACATATGAGTTTTATCTCTTTTTCTTCCAACTGTTTTCTTTTATTTTTGGTTCCTGCATTTGCTTTTATTCATTTGCATATGTTCCAAAGTCTCCAATTTTATCTACCAAAAAAAAAAAAGCTTCTAGCTTTAGTTATGAGGAATCTACATCCACTGTTCTTTGTGTCTTTGTTAAGGGTAAAAATTCTAATTGGGTGCTTAGTTTAAAGTTGGTTCTTGTTCCACATAATTTTAATATATTATTAAATATGTTGGGGTCTGCGAGCTGTTTATGTTGTCTTTATGATTATCTTTGCTAATCTGGATCGGAAGTTGTGATTAAAACAGTAATGAATATGATATATATGTAATTGTCACGTTGCACCAAATTAGATTCCAATAAAATTAGTACTGTAGTAGTAGGCCATTTGTTAATTAAGTGTTGGGAAAGAAGCTGCAGATCAAACATAGGGCCGGCATCTATGGAAATCTTTCTTCTCTACTTGATCTAAAGTAAAAGACTTTGTTCTTAAAGATTTGAAAAAGTAAACTAAGTTGACTAAGCCTTGCACAAGTTGATACTAAACAAAAGACTTCCTTACAATTTCTTTGCAAATACAGAAAAGAGATGATATATTTTGCTATGGCAATTCTGCAGAATGATACTTCATACATTGGTGCTATTGTTGGACGCGTTGCTAACAGAATCGGTGGCGCTCAATTTACTTTGAATGGAACTCATTACAAGCTAGTTGCTAATGAAGGGAAAAACATACTTCATGGTATGCATTAGACTTGTCTTAACTCTGGAACATTTCCGTTACTTGAAAAAATTGAGTATTATAAGACCTTCAATTTACCTTGTTGAATTGGTTAACTGAAATTTTCAGGTGGGCTTAGAGGATTCAGTGATGTTGTTTGGAAAGTGAAGAAGTATAAGAATGGAGGTCATACTCCTTCCATTGCCTTCACTTATCATAGCGCTGATGGGGAACAAGGTAACTGCTGGCTTAATTTGTATCACATTTATACTTTTATGTAAGCACACATGAAATTCAAATATAAACAGTCACATTTTGATGTACAGGGTTTCCTGGAGATGTTATTGTCACCGTCACCTACACACTCCTTGGAGACAAACAATTGAGCATCAAAATGAAAGCTAAGGCGCTAAACAAGCCAACTCCGGTGAATCTAGCTCAGCACACTTACTGGAACCTTGGCGGCCACAACAGTGGTAACATTCTCTCCCAACACGTCCAGATCTTTGGATCCAAAATCACTCTGGTAGATAAAGGTCTCATCCCCACCGGAAAATTTGCATCCGTGAAAGGCACACCTTATGATTTCCTCAAGCCTCAAGTTGTTGGAAGCAGGATTGACAAGCTTAAGGCAACCAAAGGTTATGACGTCAACTATGTGCTTGATGGCCCAGCTGGCAACAAGTTGAAGCGCGCTGCTGTGGTGCATGATAGCAAGTCAGGAAGGATGTTGGAGCTCTCAACAAATGCTCCCGGTATGCAGTTCTATACAAGCAACTATCTCCAGGATGTGAAGGGGAAAGGCGGGTGTGTATACCAACCACGTGCAGCATTATGCTTGGAAACTCAGGGATTTCCGGATGCTGTGAACCACCCTAATTTCCCTTCAACAATTGTGACTCCAACAAAGTCCTACAAGCATTATATGCTGTTCAAGTTTTCGACTACATCTTAACCATATAACCATATCCCTCTGCTTCATGAGTTTCTTGACAATAAGAGGAGCCTGCATTAACTGTTTCATTTGCAGTAGATGAGGAAATATGCTTTAGATTTGCTTTTTGTTGTTCCACTAAAGTAAAACTAGGCTCCAGCAATCAAATAAATACAAGGTTCAGAGTTGTTCTATTTGTTACACATATGATCGAGTACTTTCCTTTTTTTTGTTATTGATTGATACAAGGCGGTGATAAGTGACGGATCAGGATCACAAGCACTCAACTCAAGCCTCATTGTTAGCTTATTACTTGAACAGCTACATCAATTCAAGTATCTCAGTATAATTTTTTCACTTCGTTTGTGCGAAATTATGTTTTTGTTTCCTATCAAGGCATTTAGGAAAGACTCAAACCAACCCATAATGAACACCGACACGTCGTTTGTAGTCTCTTCTTGAAACAAAGACACAGCTGATAATATCCCCATCGGAGAAGAACAGAGATGGCTTCTTTGGTCGGAATCTGCTGCTTCACTCCCCCAACGGGTTATTTACCGCGCCCTTAACTTCCCTCCAAAACCAAACAGTAAATATTTTATTTTAACCTTCCCTCTTTGCAGATAAATGGAGTAACATTTGCAGATTGATTTCTTCACATAATAGACACTCAATGGAAGCTAAGGCCACCCAGAACTCATCAGTCGCTTCTTCTTCTACGATGTCGTTTCGGAGCTCGAAGAAGACGGTGTGGGTTTGGACGGAGAGCAAGCAAGTCATGACGGCCGCCGTGGAGAGAGGCTGGAACACATTCGTGTTTCAAAGTCAGAAACTTGCGGATGACTGGTCTTGTAAGTCAATTCAAGCTTTTAGAGTCTATATTGATCTGGGCTTTTGCTTTAAGTGTGAGATTTTGATAAAGATCAAAGCTTTATGTGGAATTGCATTTGGGTTTTTTTTTGTTGTTGTGATGGAATATGAGTTTCATTTATGGGTTTGGATTGTGGATTTGAGCAGCCATTGCGTTGATAGATCCTCTTTTGATGAAAGAGGGAGGGATTTTCGATAGCGAAAACACCAGAGTTGCCACAGTTTTTGAGGTTTCTAGTCCTGAAGAGTTGGAACAGCTTCAACCTGAAAATGGGGTAGGGGAGAATGTTGTTGTTGATTTACTAGATTGGCAGGTGAGGTTTTAGATGACTGGTTGGATAATGTTGCTACTTTTCGGTGCGTTAGGCATGTTTGGTTCTGTTTTCGGAGTGAAGTTTGAGCTTGTGAGGTGCTGTTTGTTAGGTGATACCTGCTGAGAACATAGTTGCAGCATTTCAAGGGAGTCAGAAGACGGTGTTTGCTGTGTCGAAAACCCCTGTGGAAGCACAAGTCTTTTTTGAGGTAGAAATGCAATGTGCTAAGATCGAACAAGTGAAGAGGTGTTTCACTTTTGAAGTACTGATTTAAGTTCAATATGCTTGTAGGCGCTCGAGCATGGTCTTGGTGGAGTTGTTTTGAAAGTTGAGGATGTTCAAGCAGTTCTTGACCTAAAGGTGATTAGTTGTTGGCTAAGGGATTCTTGGTTGGTGTAAACAGGGTTTTTGTTTTTCTTACATTGGTTAATATTATCAGGACTATTTTGACAGAAGAGACGAAGTGGGCAACATATTGAGTTTGACCAAAGCCATTGTAACTGGAGTCCAAGTAGCTGGAATGGGCGATCGGGTTTGTGTTGATCTCTGTAGTCTCATGAGACCTGGTGAAGGACTGCTTGTATGTATCATTATCTTTTCTGATTGTACATTGCTCCCTTGTTTGATATTGCGCAAGTAATATGCATGTCACCATTCTTATAGCCTGAGTATCTTTCAAGGTTGGATCCTTTGCCAGAGGACTATTCCTGGTTCATTCAGAATGCTTGGAGTCAAATTACATCGCCAGCAGACCATTCCGAGTCAATGCGGTGAGTTTGCCTAAAAGTTGATTGCAAATGCTTAGAAGCAGTGGATTTCAGGCCTTTCTGTATTAATATAACTTTTCTCTAATGATTGCTTATTTGAATTCTTTCTTTAAAATGAGCAGGGACCTGTACATGCCTATGTTGCTGTTCCTGGAGGAAAAACAAGCTACCTGTCAGAGTTGAAAGCAGGCAAAGAGGTGATTCTGGTTGACCAGGAAGGTCATCAAAGGACAGCAATTGTTGGACGTGCAAAGATAGAGACTAGACCACTAATCCTTGTGGAGGCAAAGGTATGCATTCAATACAATGACAAGATATGATTAAAAGGCTATGTTATAATTAAATTTTCATCGGTTTTAATTTTCTATGCAGTAGCAAGTAGGTGAAATTCTATTAACAACGTTAACAAGTTAGCTAGATTGCAAAACAATATATGTCATAAAATGGAGAACTTTGACAACTTTGGTGATATAAGGTACTATCTAGATGCCTAGCTGGTAGAAACTATCTGAACTCTCAAGAATCTCCGAATAAACTAAATGATACACAGTTTTAAAGACAGATTTGAAAAGAAATGAAATTTGATTCTCAGCTTATGCACAGTTCAGACTGATAAAGATAAGCTATGGATTGGATTTACTGAAGTATCATTCGAACCACAATGATGACTTTTACTTGGTTGGTTGCTGAAACATTGGTTTATGTTTTTGCTGCTTAATTTGGAAGTAGTGCACTTAAGTGAAGAATGGTTGATAATATAATGTCCCTTGTTCTTACCTTCCATTTTCTTAATGTGTCAAATTTGTTAGAACTGCTGACATTTGCCCTTTCTTTAACTTTTTTTTATTGATATTGGCATCGTATTTGTGCTTCAGATGTGTTCGGATGATCAAACAATCTACAGTATCCTTGTACAAAATGCAGAAACAGTTGCCTTAGTTTGTCCCAAGAAAGGTCTACTCTCCCAGTCTGAAACTGGTTTTCTGAATTTCTGTTGGAAATATTTACCTTTTGCCTTCCCACTTTGTCTCACAGTCATGGAGCTTCAAAAATTTATATTTTGTGCAGAAAGTGGAGGGCGAAAAACTGCAATCCCTGTGACTTCACTTAAAGTCGGAGATGAAATTATGCTCAGATTACAGGGAGGAGCCCGGCATACGGGAATTGAAATTCAAGAATTCATTGTGGAGAAATAAGAAAGGAAGATCTTGAACTCATATGGAGAATTGATAGAGTTGAGATGCAAATGTGTCTGGCCTTATCAAACCACAAAACATTTGAACTCGTGTAATTCCATCCTGAACCCAACTATCTAGTTGTTCGCATCTATTAGAGTTGTCTAAAGAGGAAAGTATATAGTTTGTTTCTTGGTTGCCTGATGAATGTATTTTGAGTAAGTACTAAATGATCTTTATTAATTTGTTTCTGCATTGATTACAATCAGAGGCTAAAACAAACTCAGGTGGGGTACCTTTCCGAACAGCGTGTCGGAATTCAGAAAACCAGCTGAGATTTGGCAACCGAAATACTCGTACACTCAGATATCATAAACTCAGGATCTTGTAAACCACAAAGTCCAAACAGAAAACAGAGACAATTCAATAAAAGAAGAATAAGAAGATAAAACCAAATCTCAAAGCAGTGGTATGAGCGAATGTTAAAGAGATCAAAGCGAAAAACGTGAAAGTGAGACAAAACCAAAGATACCAATAAATTATCTTCACACAGTCTAAAAGGGAAGCAAACAACAGTACGCTAATGATAAGTTCTAAACAACACGACACTTCTAGAGGTTCTTATTCACATAACAGTTCTCTGCCCATCTAAATATTGCACTGAATCAAGTAGTTAATCGCTACATCATAATATGTCTTCAGGGATCAGACTTGCCATACAAGTAGGGACATTCAAATGACAAGTGGTCCACAACCTTCACAAAGTTAAGGCTCATCATCTTATTCAGACTAGTCTTCATCTGATTCTGAATCTGAGTCTTCTTGATCACTGGACATCAGCTTTTCAAACCAATCACAACTCTTTTTCCATGCAAATCCTGCCCAGCTTCCCTTGGGGTGGCCATGATCCGACTCAAGGCAGCAATGGCAAATTATTTCATAGCCCTCGCCAACAACTGCGGTGTCGGGGTTTGAAATATCTTCCAAGTAAGGACACCGAAATGACATGTGGTACCCGACCTTCATACAAACTTCACAAGATTTAGGCTTTTTATCAGGCTTACCTGTTTGTTTTTGTGGTGCCAATGTCAATTAAAAATTTGTTAGACAAGAAGCAGCAAAACTTGAACTGTATGGAGTCATAAAAGTTACAAGTACTCTAGCAATGAGTTCTAATTCCATCCAGTGAACCTAATTAATATAACACAAGGCCCCTGTTACATGTTCTTACCAAAAAATTGAAGTTCAAGCTTTTAAGTCATCATTTTTCTACAAACACGTACATTTCCAATACAGTTGATACACAAAGCTTATATATAGTATCATTTGCAGAAAACTAAGAAAACAAACTTGTAACAAATACTTTGGCAATGAGTTCCAGTTCAAGTGAACCTAATGAAAAAAACAGAAGACTCCTATTACATTTTCTTACTGAAAAATTCAATTTCAAGCTTTTAAGTCATCAATCATTTTTCTACAAACAACATATATTTCCAATACAGTTAATACAAAAAATTTATATAATAGCACTTGCGGAAAACTAAGAAAACAAACTTGTAACAAGAATTTTAACCTGATTGTATAATTTATTTATTTATTTAAAAAAAAAAAAAACCCACAAGTCACAGCAGATCAAAAAAACAAACAACGACAAACACATGAGATTCAAGCTTAGATTCAGACTGCAAAATAAGGATCAAAAGCATACGTTCAGCTATCTCCAGTTTCCTAGCTGCCTCGGCTTCCTTGCATATCTTTTCAAATTCCTCATCAGATATAAACACCCTTTTTACGAATTCCTCGTGCGGCAACATAAACAACTCTCCTCGAACTCTCCACCCATCTAACAGAATCCATGTGGATTCGGCTTCACTTTCAGACAATTTATGGTTAGGATCGGCACCTGTTTGAAGAGAAGGAAACATCCAAGTCACGGCCAAAATACATGATAGAAATTTCTTACCCTAAACATTACCAACCAAACTGAAACCCTAAAACACAAATATATATAAATTTGTTGGTATAAGGATTGTTGGCTATCCCTTTTATGATCAAAACACAAGACACAAGCTATTTTATATATCCTGATGGTAAGGATATCACAAGTGAAGAATGAAGACTTGACAAGATCACATGTGTCCTAGGTAACTAGTGCATATGCATCTGATGCTTTTCATTGAGAATTCTACATATCCTGATGGTAAGGATATCACAAGTGAAGAATGAAGACCTGCCAAGATCTCATGTGCATCAGGTAGTTTATGCATATGCATCTCATGTTTTTCACTGAGAATGGCAACTTTGCTTGTCATCCTAGATCGGATGATACCTCATGGTGTATCTGTCCTAATCTATTGGGTCTATATGTATGCATGTCTAAATGCTTTTGTTAATTGTGTATCATTAGTTTGAATTCCCCTGTTTGAATTCAAATCCCCTTTAGCAAAACATTTGTCATTGCCTTGGTGCTTCAAGTCAGTCTAGGGTTGTGTAGTCTTTCCAACTCGTGACCACATGACTAGAGCTTAGAGGCTCCAGCTAGGTTTGTGATACACAAACTAATATATTAGCTGGCTATTTGTTTTTATCTCATGTACATCAGGTAGTTCATGCATGTGCATCACATTCATTCAGGATGGCAGCTCTGCTTGCCATCCAGATTTGGTGGATACCTCTGTTGTATCTATCCTAATCTCTGAGTCTGACTTCGTGCAGATTTAAATGGTTTTGCTTCAGCTTTTCAAGTATTTGAATTTCAAATCTCTTTTAGCAAAACATTTTTCATCGTGCTTGAGCTCCAAGTTAGTCTAGGGTTGTGTTGTTCTTCCAACCCATAAGCACATGACTAAAGCACTTTTAGGGCAGCTCCTTTCTTAGTCCAGCTGGGTTTTGTGATACACAAACCAAGTTAGCTGCTGAGCCATGTGATGCACTGCCCAAGCTATCAGCTGCCCTATGTGTCCTCATATAGGAATAGGTTTTGTTGTGTCTCCTTCACTCACAAAACCTTTTGTTTCTTTCTTATTGGACCATTATCATATAAGAGAGTTGTGTTTGTCTTTACTCTCTTGGAGCCTTTTGTTTGTCCCTTGGCCCTCTCACTTTATGAGTTTGGACAAGGACTAAAGTCCAAAAGTTGCCTCCCATTTTGGTAAATGGGCATGCTCTCCTTTAGCTTGCACTTTGCCTATATATATGGAGCAAGTCTCTTCTTGCTCCTTGGTTGTTCAAGATGTAGTTTTCTACATAGTTTTAGCTGGGTATAGGTTTTACCTTGCATTGCTCATTTGCCTCTAAGTCTTCCCTTGGTGATTGTAAATCTTAGAGCAAGAGAAAGAGAAAAAACTCTTTTCATAAACCCATTAGCATTCTGCATATCATGAGTGATGGTAGTGCAGCAACCCCAGAAGTACTCAAGAAGGATCAGTTGATCGAGGAGAGCTGAGTTCTAGAGAGTCAGTTAAAGGTGTTAGCTTGCAAATGACTGCTGGTTTTATCATACTAGGGCGTTGTGTTAAGAGACCAAGTTACAATTATGGAATTGAGTCCGGTATGGTTTTAAACTTTCCATGTTAGATAGTTCTTGCTATATCTGCTGTTCGGATACTACATTTACGTTTGGATCTTTGTTTTGCAGGGGTGATTTCATGCCGGGATCATAGCAGCAAAAGAAAATTTTGGCAGAGAAATATGAGTTTTAGAAATGGCAGCACCTTTTTCTTCACAAAATTTAGAGTCCAATGTCAACTTCTAACTTTCCGCTAAGAACATTTAGATGAGACTTTTGCATCCTTTAGAATATGTGTCAGTGCAAGCTCATTGAGATTTCCTGTCTCTTGATAGTGTCTGAATCCATCATGGATTTGAATTGTGTGATGTCATTCTATGTCGAACTGGACACTTGCAGTATATAACCCCGAATTTCAACACTTGCAGTATCCAACTCCAAAGTTCAAAACCACAACAGAGAGGCATTGGGGGATTGTTCACTTGGTGCATTTAGAACAAAATCCCATGGTGTAGCTTCAGATTTAAATTGATCGTATGCTTATGAACCTGGGTCTCACACAAGTGCCGTACGTTAGAATAAATTGTAGTTGAAATTTTTCTTGGTTTCTCTGATATGATTTTGAGTTCAGTTTACTCCCATTTTTTTTGTGTTCATTAAACCCTGTTTTTTCATTACACATTTAAGCTTTGCTTGTACATCAGAATGAGCTGGGTCTTTTCATTTGTGTTGTTTTGGACAATTGTAATTCCTTTGTTACTCTAATTGCTGGAAGGAGAGATTCCTGCTGTTGATCCAAAACTAGTACTGGTCACTGGAACTTATGAAAACCTTTCTTCGAGACTCAAGAGGAGTTCGACCAAATTAAGTGATTATGAGGCTCTAATGACTAGTTGACATGGTCTGTTGTCGTTGAACTGACATTGTGAGATCATTCATGTTTAGACGGGAAGGGACATTCATTCGTGTTGGCTAAATGGACCTCTCTAGTCAGTGTTGTGGATGCTCTGTATGTTCACATACATTAAAGGCCATCGTGGTGGTGGACTGGTGGGTTGTGTCTAAGAGTCTGCATGTCGTTCCTTTTGAGCACCTCTTCCGGCAGAACGGGATGGCCAGAACTTTTCTTTCTTCATTTTCTGGATGCATTGAGTTTCAATAACAACACTGAAGATTGATGAATCATCTGGTTAATAAAACAAATCTGTAGATTTTTTTCTTCGCAACCATCATTTAAAATATTTTTCTTTTAGCTGCGAAGAGCCAAATAGCAATAACCTCGGTCACCTTTGTTTCATTGATAACCAGAAAACACTATCATCCCGGTTTCAGGATTAGCTGTCATGCTCATCTAAGGGACAAGTAAATCTAAAATAAGTTGTATAATTTCAATTTTTATTACATGTGGTTGAAATGCATTTTTCCATCCTAATCTCTTGAAACAGTCTCTTAAGAGCTAATGTTGTAAGTGATTCAGCTAAGTTGGCAT
>NC_020496.1:4236262-4239838 GCF_000184155.1 Fragaria vesca subsp. vesca | reverse complement strand
ATGACAATATCTAGAGACTTGAGGCTCATAAACCTCAAGAAATCAAGATTATCTATTCTTTTAACATAATTAGTTGCTCAAGCATTGGTGACTGATTTCAGAAAACCAACCGAGACTTGACAACCGGAATACTCAGCACACTTAGATATTATAAACTCATGATCTTGTAAACCACACAGTCCCAAGGAAAAAAAAAAAACAACTGAAACAATTCAATAAAAGAAGAATAAGAAGATAAAACCAAATCTCAAAGCACGAGTATGAGCAAACGTTAGAGATCAAAGTGAAAATACATGAAAGTGAGACAAAACCAAAGATACCAATAAATTATCTTCACAAATCTAAAAGAGAGGCAAACAGCAGTAGGACAATGATAAGTTTAATTCTTAACAACATATACACTTCTAGAGGTTCTTATTCACATAACAGTTCTCTGCCCATCTAAAATACTGCTTGAATCAAGTAGTTAATCGCTACATAGTTAATCGCTACATCATAGTATGTCTTCAGGGATCAGACTTGCCATACAAGTAGGGACATATAAATAACAAGTGGTCCACGACCTTCACAAAGTTAAGGCTCATCATCTGATTCAGACTCTGAGTCTTCATCTAAGCATTCTTCATCATTACTCAATTTATATGCAAATCCTGCCCAGCTTCCCTTGGGGTGGCCATGATCCGACTCAAGGCAGTGATGGCAACATATTTCATAGCCCTTACCAACAACTGTGGTGTCAGGGTTTGGAACATCCTCCAAGTAGGGACATCTAATTGACATGTGGTCCCCGACCTTCATACAAACTTCACAAAGTTTAGGCTTTACATCAGGCTTACCTGTTTGTTTTTCTGGTGCCAATGTTAATAAAAAATTTGTTAGACAAGCAGCAGCAAAACTTGAACTGTATGGAGACACAAAGTTACAAATACTCTGGCAATGAGTTCCAATTCCAGTGAACTTAATTAATATAACACAAGGCCCTATTACATTTCTTACCAAAAATTGAAGTTCAAGCTTTTAAGTCATCATTTTCTACAAACAACACATTTCCAATACAGTTGATACACAAAGCTTATATAGTATCACTTGCAGAAAACTAAGAAAACAAACTTGTAACAAAACTTGAACTGTATAAAAGTTACAAATATTCTGGCAATGAGTTCCAATTCCAGTGAACCTAATTAAGAAAACAAAAAAAACAAAAAATTAAGAAAACAAAAGGCCCCCATTACATTTTCTTACGCAAAATTCAAGTTCAAGCTTTTAAGTCATCAACCATTTTTCTACAAACAACATATTTCCAATACAGTTAATACACAAAAATTATAAAATAGCACTTGCGGAAAACTAAGAAAATAAACTTGTAACAAGGACAAAAATAACGTTGAAAATGGTACTCTGGCAACATACTCATTTTCCACAAGAATCTTAACCTGATTGTATAAATTATTTATTTAAAATAGCACCCACCAATCCAGACAGATAAAAAATAAATAAACAAAAAAAAACATATAAGATTCAAGCTTAGATTCAGACTGCAAAATAAGGATCAAAAGCATACTTTCAGCTATCTCCAGTTTCCTAGCTGCCTCGGCTTCCTTGCATAGCTTTCGAAATTCCTCGTCAGAAATAAACACCCTCTTTACGTATTCCTCGTAAGGCAATACAAGTAAATCTCCCTGCATTCTCCAGGTATCTAACAGACTCCTTGTGGATTCGGCTTCCCTTTCAGACAATTTATGGTTAGGATCGGTACCTGTTTGAAAATAAGGAAACATCCATGTCACGGCCAAACTACATGATAGAAATGTCCTACCCTAACATTACCAACCAAACTGAAACCGTAAAACACAAATATATATAAATTTATATAAAACATACCATTGATGATCTTCACAAATATCTGTTGTAACTCTCGTTCCGAAATCTCAGATTTCCTAGAGGACTCATAGAGAAACTGTTTGAGTTCTTCTCCCGAAAGCCCTCGTTTCTTAGAGGAATCCTGTTTGATGTCATGACATCCGTCTACCCGCTTCCGGCTCTCGCATCCTGCCTCAGGCGGGGCATCCCTGGCGGAGCCGCCGATAGTAGGTTGGTAGCGCATCAGATCCATCGACCTGATTTCTCAGATCTAGTCTTTTTTTTTTTGGGGAGAATTTGCAGATCTAGAATTGGGATTCAGCACGTTCTATATATAGCGGTGACAAACAAGGCCGGGTCTGGCCCGGGTCCGCAACTTGACCCGAACAAATATGTGTTTTATTTTATTTTTTGCTTTTCTTACCAACTTTTTCAATTTTCTATTAATATTTCCCACCCTCCTTCTATCTATTTTCAGATTCTCTTATATCCTATTATGGTAAGACCCTAAGAGTATAATTTTGATCAAAACAATATCGACAAAAGTGCGTTTTCCTCTAATACTAACAGAAATAAGATTCATGATTTCATGATAAGTTTACAAGTAAGAATATGATTATGTTTAAGGTCCGGTTCAAATAACACTTTTTTTACACAATTTTGTAGTTATTAGATTCTCTAACTTTTAATGGTCAAAATTAATTGCAAGTATGACATCAACACATAATAAGATGAAGTGGCAAATGACATGAAATTAATAATTTGAGTGTATTTATTCAGAACAAGAAATAATCAATCTTCCAATACAAAAAAATAAAATCAATCAATCCAGAAAAACTGCCATTAATTAACAAAACAATAAAACCGAAAATGGAGAACATGATTCTTTTTTTCTTTTTTTTTTGAAGAAAAAAGAAAGAAAGAAAGAAAGAAGAAGAACAAGATGAAAAAGAATTTGATGGTTGCCCATCACGAATCCTAGTTGTGGTAAACACTTTTTCTCCACTTATTCGATGAGGTCAAATAATAAGTACCATAAAAGGCTTAAGCACTTGTATAATCGGAGGAAGGGATATCGATAATGAAAAAGACCAAGATATATATTAGCTAGGGTTAATCAAATGTGACCTGCGAGACTCCCTCTTAATTTGAATATTTATATGTTTGCATATATACAGACCTCTTTCCCCACGTTCAAGTTTTAAAAGAAGAAGGTTGAGTCATGATGTATTTGAAGGCTATAGAGTGATTGCAACAGACCGATTTATGGCTTTTTCTTCCAAAAAGAAATTTATTGCCTGTTTTTATCGATTTAGAGAAAGAAACAAAATAACTTGTGTTTGTAAGAATTGCAATTGGGATTGCATGAGAGCCGAGAGAAGACTAGGTTTTTTTTTTTTATCTTTTCTGCAAGTGATTGGCTCTCTGTTTGTATTATTGTTCTTTGTTCTTGTTTTTTTTTTTTCCTATCGTGTTTCTAATATTTGAGAAAATTACATAGTAGCACATGACTAAATTTAAAAACACAAAAAACTCACTTTTTATATTTCTTGTACAGATTAGGACAAGAGTCCAAGCCTAAAATGAAGTTGTAACAGGCCTGACCCGAGTTTTTATGGTAAAAGACCAAAATGCCCAAATTTTTCAAAACAATTACGCTTCATGCCATTCTCTTCTTCATACAACCCCCCGATCTGGTTCTTTGCCTCTGCAAAT
>NC_020496.1:4219061-4236212 GCF_000184155.1 Fragaria vesca subsp. vesca | reverse complement strand
CTCTCTCTCTCTCTCTCTCTCTCTCTCTCTCTCTCTCTCTCTCTCTCTCTCTCTCTCTCTCTCTCTCTCTCTCTCTCTCTCTCTCTGTCTCTCTCTCTCCCCTCTGCGACGATGACGGCGACGTCGATGACGAAAGAGGAGGTGATTCGACGACAACAGCTGTGATAGGACAACGGTGACGGCGCCTCGAAGAGGACAACGACGGCTGAGGAAATTTGGACGCCAATTGGATGCTTTTCTCGGCAAAGGTTTCAATCAATTTGGATCAGAATGGCGTTGGAGGTATTAGCTTCGTATTTGGAAGTGAAGAAAAGCGGAGGCATGTGCTTGGTGGGATTTGGAGTGGGTTTGTGAGATCAAATGAGTTCGATTTGGTGGATTTCAAGGGCAGATTTTGTTATATGTGGTCAGATTTGGAAATTGCTTGTTATCTTTAATTAGAATTTGATTTGGGATTTGATTTGCTTGTTATCTTTGGAATTTGTGTGATCTAGGAACGAAGTTGGGGAGAGTGGTGTAAGCAATGTTGCTGGTGGTAATGGTGGTTTTAGGATTAGGATTGTGGCCGGATTAGTGTTATTATGCCTGGGAATCGACAGTAGCAGCACGCTAGCATCGACAGTAGCAGCACGCTAGCATCGACAATAGCAGCGCGTTAACATCATAGCGTCGATAGTAGCAGTGTGCTAGCAGAAGAGTCAACAGTAGCAGTGTGCTAGCATAAGAGTTGACAGTAGCAGCATGCTAGCAATCAGAGAATAACTGGAAAAATATTGCAATAGCACCGGCAGTGGCACCTTTTGATCAGCAGTAGCACCTATTGATCGACAGTAGCAGTATAATATATAGTGAAGGGTATTCTGGTAAAATTGTAGTGACAGATAGCATGTGCACATTAAATTGTCCTAATTTGTTAATTTTTGTCCTTAACTGTATAAGATAATGTGTAAAGGATGTATTTGTAAAGTGAAATTTGGTTAGAAACTAATATGTAGTTTACTACTATTCTGTTAAAGAATGGCAGTTTTTTTTAGGTTGATTTCTTATTTTGAATAAGTAAACTCAAATTATTAATTCCATGTCATTTGATACTTCATCTTACAATTAATCTTGACCATTAAATATTAGATAATCTAATGGCTAAAAAATGATGTAAAAAATAGTGTAGAAAAGAGTGTCCCTTGAACCGGACCCTTATATTTAACTCTACATATTTTAAAGAGAAAATTACATAGTAGCACATGACCAAATTTAAAAATACAAAAAACTCGTTTTTATTAATTTTTATACAATTTAGAACATGAGCCCAAACCCAAAACTAATAGTACCAAACATCATCTGAATTCTACCTATCAAATGACCAAAATGTCTAATACTACAATAAAATACTCAGAATTGTCACCCTCTCTCCCTACCTAATCCGAGCCATCTCGTCGCTTCATCCAACAAGCTAGCTGAATACCTTTTCTTTTCTTTTTTGGATTCCAAATACACTATTAGTCATCAAACCTGCTTAGGTAGCATTACAATCAACTTGCAGCGCATCATAGAAGCAAACAGAAGGCTGGGAAAGCCATATTACACTATTTTGATCCTCATATGCTATTGTATCCAACCTATGAGCAACAGCGTTGCAATTTCTTGGAGCATACTTAACATAATAGTGAGAAGAGAAAGTTTTCAGGGCCTCATTGATGTCATCTACTACTCCAGCTTCAGCCAAACCTTCATGGTGATTGGAATTAATTGCAATAACAACATCTAGGCAATCAGTTTCCATTACAACCTGTTGCAGCCTCAAAGTTTCCTTAACAGCTTGTAGCTTTGGTGACCCGAGCACGGGAATGGAAAATGTAGCTATAAATCACTGGGTTTATGATCTAATTGAGATTCTTGAGTTTTAATTAGGAATAGCTGAAAATAAAGGTTGTTGATCTTTTTTGGTCGATGTCTTCACCAGAGTGGAGGATGATGTTTTGTACTTTCAATAGCAATGATAATGGCAGGAAGAATATATACACTAGCCGTAGCAGTAGTGATTAACGACAATTGTGTACCGACATCTTTGGACACCAAAAGCACACCCTTTATAATGAATTCATCTTCAAGAAGGAAAAGGCTAGCCAAGGTGTGTCCGTTGATGCATACTATGCATATGCATCAACTTTTAAAAATCTATATAGATAAATTTAAAACATGTTGTACAAGTAAACAAGTTGTCCACTAATATTTTGACATGTGTAAAAATAAATTACAATTTTAAAGACTTTTTTACTGTGTTATACGTGAGTTGTTCAAAAACTTGTACTAAAGGTCGTAAATATTGTAATTACTATGATTACCACTGTAATATCATTAATACGTTAAATGTGGTATTTGTTGTAAAGATCTCATGAATGGTGTAATTTGCATAAAAAAAGACTGTAATTACATAAAAAAAAACTATTTTACAAGAATAAGGACTTCATGTATTTTAGGTTTAATTATCAATATTTACAATATTCATCGTCACAAGAGGTAAAATAATCGTTCGTTTTGGAAAAAGAATCGTATTCCAAGTAAATATCAAGAATGCAACCATCATTACTAGTTATACCTCGATTGTTGTAATTTATAGTACAACACGTTATATTATGAGTTATTATTTCAATGACAACAAAATTTACATAAACTAAGGTATTAATTACAAGATAAAAGACTTTATTACACAAACGAAGACTCGCGCCTCATTTACCATATGTACATCAATTTTACCACTAATACGACAATTTGTTGTCAGATTAGTAAAATGGTTCTCAAACATTTAAAAACTTACTAGAAATCCAAACTCGATTACTACTTTTCACCTTAATTGTCGATAAACTATATAGAAACATCGTCAAATGACTAAAAGCCTCTAAAAGAATAGTAATTACAATAAAAGACCCAACGACAATTTACTTGTATTATTGATATTTTACCAGTATAACAACACATTTGATGTTTTATTGGTATGAAGGTTGCCTAAACTTATAACGGTAAAGTTTATACATTTTCAACAACCAGATAATTGTATTTTACCACGATTCGTTATCTCATTAGTCTTATTGTCTAACATAAATACCCTACATTATTTAAAGTTGCATACATGCTCGTCATTTAGTTTTGAACTTTTGATTGAACGCTTTCGAATTGAAATGGCGTTTTTTTTTCTTTGAGAAGAAAATTGCAATGGTGCTGGTTACAAAGTCAGTCATGGTCATTGCATCCAAGACTTTAGGCAACATGGTTAGGCTTGCCTTTGAACAAAAGGGTGCACTTGCAACCCCAAGAAACATACCGTGATAGACATTTGACTGAAGAGGGGAAAAACGACCGATCAAAACAACATTGCACAATACAAGATTTTCAAATCAAACCACCATATCATTTTATGACTCAGATATCCAAATAGGCCAAAAAAATTTGAATAATCATTAGTAATACATAATTCCCTCTCTTATACCCAGAATTTAAATATTGCTGAAAAAACTTAGAAGGGTTTATGATAAGGGACTCAATGATTTTAACAAAAAGGGATATATATATGGTTGTACTGAATTAGGTCTGGGATTGCAAGGTAGGTTTTGAAGTGTCTGATTGTTGAAGACGTGAAGAAGATCACAACGTAGAAGTTTGACAAAAATAATGACTAAATTCAGTTTACCCTCTCAAACTTGGGGCTAAAATCAGTTTGGTCTTGATGTTTTTTTTTTCAAAATCACGTTGGTCCTTATACTCTCAAACGACATCATCTAAGTCCAAAATTTGAATTTAAAACAAAAATGGCCGAGTTTGGTCCTTGAAAAATAACGTATTTTCATTGTTAGAATGTTCATCTACTCTTTTTGTAGGTTAAAAAGCTCAAATGTGGATCTCATGTCAACTCCAAGTCAATAAATTACGTTACTTTTAGAGTCATATTAAATTTTAGACTTAGTTGATGATGTTTAAGAGTAGAATGATCAACGTGATTAAAACAAAAAGTTGAGGACCAAACTGATTTTAGTTCTAAAGTTCAGGGGGTTAAACTGAATTTAATCCTAAAAATAACAATCAAGTTAATTAAGGACATGACATCTATGTCTTTTCAGCAGCTTAAAAGGTTATTTTTCATTCAACTCTAAATTATAGGTCAAAAATCAATTTAACATCTAAATAGTGGTTATTTTCCAAAATTTCTCTGCGAAAAACTAAGAAAACAGACTTGTAACAAAACCTGAACCTATATGGAGTCATAAAAGTTACAAATATTCTAATAATGAGTTCCAATTCCGGTGAACCTAACAATATCTAGAGACTTAGGCTCATAAACCTCAAGAACTCAACATTATCAATTCTTTTAACATAACTAGTTGCTCATGCATTTGGTGACCGATATCAGAAAAGCAACTGAGATTTGGCAACGAAATACTCAGCACACTCAGACTCAGGATCTTGGCAACCATCTACTCAGCCCACTGATAAGTGACGGATCAGTATCTCAAGCACTCAACTCAAGCCTCATTGTTAGCTTGTTACTTGAGCAGCTACAGCAATTCAAGTATCGCAGTTTAATTTTTTCACTTCGTTTGTGCGAATTATGTTCTTGGTCCCTATCCCATTTAGGAAAGACTCAAACCAACCCATAATGAACACCGACACGTCGTTTGTAGTCTCATCTTGGAACAAAGACACAGCTGATAATATCCCCATCGGAGAAGAACAGAGATGGCTTCTTTGGTCGGAATCTGCTGCTTCACTCCCCCAACGGGTTATTTACCGCGCCCTTAACTTCCCTCCAAAACCAAACAGTAAATATTTTATTTTAACCTTTCCTCTTTGCAGATGAATGGAGTAACATTTGCAGATTGATTTCTTCACATAATAGACACTCAATGGAAGCTAAGGCCACCCAGAATCAGTCGCTTCTTCTTCTACGATGTCGTTTCGGAGCTCGAAGAAGACGGTGTGGGTTTGGACGGAGAGCAAGCAAGTCATGACGGCCGCCGTGGAGAAAGGCTGGAACACATTCGTGTTTCAAAGTCAGAAACTTGCGGATGACTGTTCTTGTAAGTCAATTCAAGCTTTTAGAGTCTAAATTGATCTGGGTTTTTGCTGTAAGTGTGAGATTTTGATAAAGATCAAAGCTTTATGTGAAATTGCGCTGCGGTACATAACTTCATAAATACATGTCACAAACTCATAATCACTTCGGCTATGTTTTCTATTAACAATACTAAGTCAGTATAACGTAATTGATCATATCTCAAATATCCAAATATTCCATATTCCATATTTTAGAGCCTCCTCTATGAAAAA
The DNA here is from genome assembly GCF_000184155.1 of Fragaria vesca subsp. vesca. NCBI lineage: Eukaryota > Viridiplantae > Streptophyta > Magnoliopsida > Rosales > Rosaceae > Fragaria > Fragaria vesca. Next base: position 4,230,893 of record NC_020496.1, on the reverse strand, counting down.
GGTGCAGGACGCAATTTCAAGTTCAAGGGATACACACACGTAAGAGCATATCTCGTATGGAAATAGAATTGAAGTCCATTCTAAATATTCAATTTCGCTGCTAACAAACACGGCCTTATCTATTGGTGATTATATAGGTATGTCGTTGATTATATTATTACTCAAGTAAATTTTCTTTCCCAGTAATGACTAAATTTTCACTCATAAAAGTGCAAATTCTTTTTTACTTTTTGAGAAGATATAAGTGCAAATTCTAACGACAAACTTGATCAAAAACAATATTCTACCTAAACTTTCTATATCAACTTTCTAGACTGCACAAGTTATCATTACATAAAACGGTGATCAGTGGAGATATAAAGTGGACAAAAGAAGCCTAGACAATACCATATATGAACGTGATGATACAAAAATCCATTTTCGCTTAGCTTGCTAATTACATAAACAAAAGCCTGAAAAGGTTTGGTGGACATTATTTTGTTGTTTGTAACATTTGGTGGGATCTTATTAGCCCCCAATTGGTATAAATTTCGGCACATTGGAGTATTGGACAGCCCCGTTGCAAAAGGAAAGCCCGGACCAAAGAAGCAAAATCCGGCCCACTAATCCCCATACATAAAAGAGGAAAGTATAGCGGCCCGGTTTGTGGAAGTATAAAAAATATACCCTTTTAAAAAAAAATAACAGTGTGCGTGTTTCTCTATGATCGTTGATGCTTCTAATTCGTCAATCATCCTTGGAGGCCGAAGAAGCCAAGGTTTGAAAACCCAACTCGCTTTTATATCCATGCCATGTTTTCTTGATTTTCTGTATTGGTTTTGGCTACTGCAGTCGATCTGGGTTTTGTGTAATGGGTAACGGGTTTTAGATGTTGATTAATGCCCACTAATTTAGTGGTTCTTGGCTGTTTCTAACTTGTGGATATGGTGCAGAAGGGATCAATGTTCAGGTTTGACTGTTTGAGGCGAACTTTGTTTTGGTTCTGTTTAATGGGTTACGTTTTTATATAAATTTTGGTGCTTTGGTGATTCGTGGAGGCAGATATGTAGGAATGAATTTGGTGCAGTTTTTACTTTACCACTTTTGGTGTCACTGTCAATTGGGTGTTATTGCTTTGTGTGTTTGTTCTATTTCAAGTCTTCAATGAAGTCAATGCTTGCAAATGACTGCTGGTTTTATCATACTAGGGCGTTGTGTTAAGAGACCAAGTTACAATTATGGAATTGAGTCCGGTATGGTTTTAAACTTTCCATGTTAGATAGTTCTTGCTATATCTGCTGTTCGGATACTACATTTACGTTTGGATCTTTGTTTTGCAGGGGTGATTTCATGCCGAGATCATAGCAGCAAAAGAAAATTTTGGCAGAGAAATATGAGTTTTAGAAATGGCAGCACCTTTTTCTTCACAAAATTTAGAGTCCAATGTCAACTTCTAACTTTCCGCTAAGAACATTTAGATGAGACTTTTGCATCCTTTAGAATATGTGTCAGTGCAAGCTCATTGAGATTTCCTGTCTCTTGATAGTGTCTGAATCCATCATGGATTTGAATTGTGTGATGTCATTCTATGTCGAACTGGACACTTGCAGTATATAACCCCGAATTTCAACACTTGCAGTATCCAACTCCAAAGTTCAAAACCACAACAGAGAGGCATTGGGGGATTGTTCACTTGGTGCATTTAGAACAAAATCCCATGGTGTAGCTTCAGATTTAAATTGATCGTATGCTTATGAACCTGGGTCTCACACAAGTGCCGTACGTTAGAATAAATTGTAGTTGAAATTTTTCTTGGTTTCTCTGATATGATTTTGAGTTCAGTTTACTCCCATTTTTTTTGTGTTCATTAAACCCTGTTTTTTCATTACACATTTAAGCTTTGCTTGTACATCAGAATGAGCTGGGTCTTTTCATTTGTGTTGTTTGGACAATTGCAATTCCTTTGTTACTCTAATTGCTGGAAGGAGAGATTCCTGCTGTTGATCCAAAACTAGTACTGGTCACTGGAACTTATGAAAACCTTTCTTCGAGACTCAAGAGGAGTTCGACCAAATTAAGTGATTATGAGGCTCTAATGACTAGTTGACATGGTCTGTTGTCGTTGAACTGACATTGTGAGATCATTCATGTTTAGACGGGAAGGGACATTCATTCGTGTTGGCTAAATGGACCTCTAGTCAGTGTTGTGGATGCTTTGTATGTTCACATACATTAAAGGCCATCGTGGTGGTGGACTGGTGGGTTGTGTCTAAGAGTCTGCATGTCGTTCCTTTTGAGCACCTCTTCCGGCAGAACGGGATGGCCAGAACTTTTCTTTCTTCATTTTCTGGATGCATTGAGTTTCAATAACAACACTGAAGATTGATGAATCATCTGGTTAATAAAACAAATCTGTAGATTTTTTTTCTTCGCAACCATCATTTAAAATATTTTTCTTTTAGCTGCGAAGAGCCAAATAGCAATAACCTCGGTCACCTTTGTTTCATTGATAACCAGAAAACACTATCATCCCGGTTTTAGGATTAGCTGTCATGCTCATCTAAGGGACAAGTAAATCTAAAATAAGTTGTATAATTTCAATTTTTATTACATGTGGTTGAAATGCATTTTTCCATCCTAATCTCTTGAAACAGTCTCTTAAGAGCTAATGTTGTAAGTGATTCAGCTAAGTTGGCATGCCATCTTATTGATTCTTTACTATTCACAAGGCCTAGTTGACAATAACATATCCCAGAGTTCTGTTACGACCCTCGAACTAGGAAGATTTCTAGGCTCGCTTGACATTCCGGTACTAAATTAGAGGAAATTGTAAGAGGTCATTATGACATTCCACAACCAAAAAGAAGAATGCAATTACTATTGTACTAGTTAGGTTCATTGAAGATAGAGATGGGAGGATGAAACCTCAATATCTAACGGTTGATCCATAAAGTTGATATAGTATAACTTGTGAAAAACTAAGAAATCAGACTTGTAACAAAACTTGTATGGAGTCATAAAAGTTACAAATACTCTGACAATGAGTTCCAATTCCAGTGACCATGACAATATCTAGAGACTTGAGGCTCATAAACCTCAAGAAATCAAGATTATCTATTCTTTTAACATAATTAGTTGCTCAAGCATTGGTGACTGATTTCAGAAAACCAACCGAGACTTGACAACCGGAATACTCAGCACACTTAGATATTATAAACTCATGATCTTGTAAACCACACAGTCCCAGGAAAAAAAAAAAACACTGAAACAATTCAATAAAAGAAGAATAAGAAGATAAAACCAAATCTCAAAGCACGAGTATGAGCAAACGTTAGAGATCAAAGTGAAAATACATGAAAGTGAGACAAAACCAAAGATACCAATAAATTATCTTCACAAATCTAAAAGAGAGGCAAACAGCAGTAGGACAATGATAAGTTTAATTCTTAACAACATAGACACTTCTAGAGGTTCTTATTCACATAACAGTTCTCTGCCCATCTAAAATACTGCTTGAATCAAGTAGTTAATCGCTACATAGTTAATCGCTACATCATAGTATGTCTTCAGGGATCAGACTTGCCATACAAGTAGGGACATATAAATAACAAGTGGTCCACGACCTTCACAAAGTTAAGGCTCATCATCTGATTCAGACTCTGAGTCTTCATCTAAGCATTCTTCATCATTACTCAATTTATATGCAAATCCTGCCCAGCTTCCCTTGGGGTGGCCATGATCCGACTCAAGGCAGTGATGGCAACATATTTCATAGCCCTTACCAACAACTGTGGTGTCAGGGTTTGGAACATCCTCCAAGTAGGGACATCTAATTGACATGTGGTCCCCGACCTTCATACAAACTTCACAAAGTTTAGGCTTTACATCAGGCTTACCTGTTTGTTTTTCTGGTGCCAATGTTAATAAAAAATTTGTTAGACAAGCAGCAGCAAAACTTGAACTGTATGGAGACATAAAAGTTACAAATACTCTGGCAATGAGTTCCAATTCCAGTGAACTTAATTAATATAACACAAGGCCCCTATTACATTTTCTTACCAAAAAATTGAAGTTCAAGCTTTTAAGTCATCATTTTTCTACAAACAACACATTTCCAATACAGTTGATACACAAAGCTTATATAGTATCACTTGCAGAAAACTAAGAAAACAAACTTGTAACAAAACTTGAACTGTATAAAAGTTACAAATATTCTGGCAATGAGTTCCAATTCCAGTGAACCTAATTAAGAAAACAAAAAAAACAAAAAATTAAGAAAACAAAAGGCCCCCATTACATTTTCTTACCGCAAAATTCAAGTTCAAGCTTTTAAGTCATCAACCATTTTTCTACAAACAACATATTTCCAATACAGTTAATACACAAAAATTATAAAATAGCACTTGCGGAAAACTAAGAAAATAAACTTGTAACAAGGACAAAAATAACGTTGAAAATGGTACTCTGGCAACATACTCATTTTCCACAAGAATCTTAACCTGATTGTATAAATTATTTATTTAAAATAGAACCCACCAATCCAGAGCAGATAAAAAATAAATAAACAACAAAAAACATATAAGATTCAAGCTTAGATTCAGACTGCAAAATAAGGATCAAAAGCATACTTTCAGCTATCTCCAGTTTCCTAGCTGCCTCGGCTTCCTTGCATATCTTTCGAAATTCCTCGTCAGAAATAAACACCCTCTTTACGTATTCCTCGTAAGGCAATACAAGTAAATCTCCCTGCATTCTCCAGGTATCTAACAGACTCCTTGTGGATTCGGCCTCCCTTTCAGACAATTTATGGTTAGGATCGGTACCTGTTTGAAGATAAGGAAACATCCATGTCACGGCCAAACTACATGATAGAAATTTCCTACCCCAATCATTATCAACCAAACTGAAACCCTAAAACACAAATATATATAAATTTATATAAAACATACCATCGATGATCTTCACAAATATCTGTTGTAACTCTCGTTCCGAAATCTCAGATTTCCTAGAGGACTCATAGAGAAACTGTTTTTCTTCTTCTCCCGAAAGCTCTCGTTTCTTAGAGGAATCATGTTTGATGTCATGACATCCGTCTCCCCGCTTCCAGCTACCGCAGCCTGCCTCGGCCGGAGTAGCGCAGGCGGAGCCGCCGATAGTAGGTTGGTAGCGCATCAGATCCATCGCCCTGATTTCTCAGATCTAGTCTCTCTCTTTTCTTTTTTTTGGGGGAGAATTCGCAGATCTGGGATTGGGATTCAGTACGTTCTATATATAGCGGTGACAAACAAGACCGGGTCTGGCCCGGGTCCGCAACTTGGCCCGAACAAATATGTTTTTTATTTTCCTTTTTTTTTCTTTTTTCTTTTTTTTGCTTTTCTTACAAACTTTTTGAATTTTCTATTAATATTTCCCACCATCCTTCTATCTATTTTCAGATTCTCTTATCCAATTATGGTAAGACCGTAAGAGTATAATTTTGATCAAAACAATATCAACAATAGTGCGTTTTCGTCTAATACTAACAGAAATAGAAATTCTGATTTCATGAGAAGCTTACAAGTTAGAATATGATTATATTTAACTCTATATATTTTAAAGAGAAAACTATATAGTAGCACATGACTAAATTTTAAAATACAAAAAATCAATTTTCATTAATTTTTATACAATTTAAAATAGGAGCCTAAACTCAAAACTAATAGCACCAAACATGATCCGAATTCTACCTATTAAATGACTAAAATGTCTAATACTACAATAAAATTACTCAGAATTGTCACCCTCCCTCCCTACCTAATCTGAGCCATCTGGTCGCTTCATCCAACAAGTTGAATACCTTTTCTTTTCTTTTTTGGATTCCAAATACACTATTAATCATCAAATTTGTTTAGGTAGCATTACAATCAACTTGCAGCGCATCATAGAAGCAAACAGAAGGCTAGGAAAGCCATATTACACTATTTTGATCCTCATATGCTATTGTATCCAACCTATGAGCAACAGCGTTGCAATTTCTTGGAGCATACTTAACATAATAGTGAGACGAGAAAGTTTTCAGGACCTCCTTGATGTCATCTACTACTCCAGCTTCAGCCAAACCTTTATGGTGATTGGAATTAATTGCAATAACAACATCTAGGCAATCAGTTTCCATTACAACCTGTTGCAGCCTCAGAGTTTCCTTAACAGCTTGTAGCTTTGGTGACCCGAGCACGGGAATGGAAAATGTAGCTATAAATCATTGAGTTTATGATCTAATTGGAGATTCTTGAGTTTAAATTAGGAATAGCTGAAAATAAAGGTTGTTGATCTTTTGTGGTCGATGTCTTCACCAAAGTGGAGGATGATGTTTTGTATTTTCAATAGCAATGATAGTAGCAGGAAGAATGAAATCTTTCTAGTGAGGACCCTTAAGTTATCCCACCTTTCGAGTTTATATCCACATCTTGACCGTTCAGTTTATAGGTATTTATGAGTAGATCATTTCTTCAAATTTTCAGCTATATTGAAAATTGTTAAGGCATTAATAAGTGCGATTTATCAATTATGAACTTAAACAGTTCATATTTAACAGATTTGGTTCGTCCATTAATTTGATTTAGTTTGTTATCTTAACGAACACCAATTTAGATGAAAATTTGTAGAAATGATCTACTCATATAAATCTAAAAATTGAATGGATGAGATGTCAAAATGTGATCGAAAATGATCTACCAATCAAGACGTTTTCCGAATGAGATTTTTTCCCTTCATTTTCTCTGATAATTCCAGCGACTTCAACATGTCAAGAGTTTGACACGCCACAAATATTGTGTGGTTTTCAAGCGCATAGAATTTGAAAAACTCTCTTCTGCTTGTAAATTGAAGTGTAATTTCCTGGTTAAGGGTTTGAGCTCCTCTGAAAAACTTGTCTCGAGACTTGCATGATTTGAATTCTACACAATGTGCATGGTAGCCATCAGCGAGCTCGGTTAGGGGATGTCCATAATTCTTGATTTTTTCCTCTCTCTCAATGCTACAATTTAGAAATGTCAATATTTCAATATTATGCCAATCAATATTAATAAATTAAAAACAAAAATATCTCAAAAACACGTACCTAAGCCATGTTTCCAGCTCTACACTGTTGATCTCATTACACTTGTAAAATAAAAATATCATGCGGCCTTCTGTTTGTTGAAAGGACATCCGTGTTTCTTCCTTTACACCATCGGCCAAAATATAGCTGAGTTGGGTTGTGTAAAACTTTATAATAAGTTCTATCACTGAAAGGCATATATGAATATTTGTTTTCCTCATCTTTTGCACCTTTTGCACTATTAACACAAGCAAATAAATATAATTAATTTCAAATTAAGTTTTTAACTAACAATTAAACTCACAAAAACAAGAAAATTACCACTGATAATGCCTCCTGTGCTTGGATCAGCTAAGGCGGCTACAAGCATAAGGTAGCCAACACCATTAACCACGTCATTCCATGAAGCTTTATCTCCAAGCTTCTTGTACAAACCTTCCAACATTTTTCTAATGTATCTTCCTCCAGAACCCATTACTTTCCACTTAACCCAATCCGAGCCTGATGAACCCTTAATGTTGTATACAGAACAACACCTAGGAACCTACAAGCAAAAATATTAACTTTAATGAGAGATTTTAATAATATTCTCAGATAAAGACTTGGGCCTGGACAAAAGGGGTTTATCTATTGACCAGAAGATTATGAACTTAGACTTGAGCTTAGCAACCTCTTTAAATATGAAGAATTGTTCTGGGCCCAAAAGGCAAAAGCAGACCGGCTTTCACTAGGGTATAAGAACACTAGGTTCTTTCAAACCCAAGTGAACTTAAGGAAAAAATATAATGCAATATTGGAATCAAAGATAATAGTGGGAACTGGATGGTTGACACCAGTTCTTATAAACTTTTTATTTTTAATGATTTCAAGATACGTTGCAGCTGATACTAATCCTAGTTCAAGGGAGCTTAAGAAATTCCTGGGAATCATTACACCTTGTATTAATGCTGATGATAATAAAATTTTGTTACTGCAGGTTAGCAATGAGGAGTTTCTCGATGTTGTTAATTCAATTGGGCCTCTGAAGTCCCCTAAACCTGACGGTGTACATGCTATTTTCTACCAAAAATACTGGGATGATGTAAAACAGGTTAAATTTCCACTTATCAAAGATTACTTCAATAATAATTTAAAGGAGCTCAACAATACTAATATAGCTCTAAGCCCTATGGTTGAAAAACCTGAACTAGTTGCTCACATAGGCCTATGAGCCTTTGGAATGTCTTTTACAAAATCATCAACAAGAATATTGTCAAAACGCTTGGACCACTTTCAAAAATCAGGGAGCCTTTGCTCCTGGGAGGGTTTTCTGACTAAGTCTTGGTTCTATGGTAATTAAATTAGACTTGGGAAAGGCTTATGACTTCCTTAGTTGGAAGTTCAACAAAGTCTGTCTACCTAAATTTAGTTTAAATGATAATTGGATTGATATGATTCTAAATTGTATCAGTTCTGTTTTCTTCTCAGTTATCATTAAATGTAAACCAGAGAGTTGTTTTAACCCTTCTAGAGGAATTAAAGAAGGTGATCCTCTCTCACCCTACATTTTCATCTTATGTATGGAACCTCTTCAAGAAATCATATAGGAATCATTTCTGCCCCGAATGGGCCTAGAGTTTAAAATCTTCTTTTTTTTTTTTTTTTGCAGATTACTGCCTCACAACTACCGAAAGTGTTAGGATTATCCTCAACACCTAGACCTCTTTGCCTCAGCTTCAGAACAGAAAATAATTTTTTATGAGTCTTCTTCCTTCCATATATATGGGCCTCCTAATAATTCAATTGCTTCGGATGAAAAGGGAAAATGCAGTAACATTATGAATAAAGAGTGATAATCTGACCTCATCTTGTATTCCGCCAATTAGAATATGGCATATATTCTCCTTATCACTGAGTTCCCTTTCCTTACAAAGCTCGCCCAACCTCCAGATAGAGTTTACATCTTTTCCGGTTCTGATGTCGTCACTCATTTGACGCTCCATGTATTCACAGGTGTGTGAAGTTTCAGATGAAGCACCAGCATGTGTGGCGACTATGAGGGGAGTCAATATTTTGAATTTATCACGTGTATCTGTAACTAAACACGTAAAATTTCAGGACAACACTCCAAAAAACACTTTTATAGAATAATAATAATAATAATAATAATGACATATAGACTTACGTATTTTACCATCAAGTGTGGCACGACTGTCGGCGGCGAGAATAACAAATTCTTCTGCAACCCAACCAATACAAGTAGTCCCATGGACTGAAAGGTCCTCAAGACACTTTGAATCAACAGTGTTGTCAGCGGTTAGGTCTTGGAAACACTTTGTATCACTACAGGTGTCAATTGTAAGGTTCTGAATATACTTTGAATCACCACCATTGTCAACTGAAAGGTTCTGAAGACACTTTGAATCACCACCATCGCAAGATGAGAGGTCTGAAACACACATTGAATCACCACCATTCACAATCAGTGCAGACAAAGACAGGTTGTGAGGTGTTCCCAGTGTAGGAAGGAGTCTGTGTTTGGGCCTAGAAACTTTTGGCCGGAGGATCATGTGAGTCGGAGGATTTCCACGTTTGCATGTGGGGCACATCTCAACAGTGCATATATTGGAGAAGCATTTCAGAAGGAAGTCACTGAGCTTAGAGTGGCCCACAGATGAATGATCCAATTCTAACGCAAATTTAGCCTGGAAATCAGCTTTTAGAGAAGAGAGAGCATAGTTTGGATGCTTTGACAAACCTTTTAAGAACCCAGGAAACCACTTCTTGAAAACCTTTAGCCATGTAGGAGTTCTAGGGTCCTCAGAGCTCTTGGTAACTTGAGGTCCAGTGGAACACACCGTTGGTTGTCCATGGACTAATATGTCAGCCCAAGAACCTTGTTCAGGGTTATCAACTTCCATAATATTCTCATTCGACTTCTGTTGTAGAAGTTGAAAATTCTGCTCTTGGTCACATTGAGGTGACATTTTCTCAAACTCTTCTTCACAGAACTTTCCTAAATCATCTGCCTCACAAAGTAAATACAGAATTATGTCAGTCAGAGAAAAAACTTGTCTGTCTGTTATTAGATAATTGATCATGCTAGACAATCATAATTAATACAACATATACTATTTTGATAAAAAAAATTCATAGGTGCATTACCGGAGTCCACTGAAGGAGGAAGTCCTCCAACAAACACTTTGTGTTTGAGTAGTTTAGTAGAGGGAGAATAACTCTGGTCTACTCTCTCTTTCACTTTCCGAGACTCCTCCTCACAATGTGCATAAAAGCACTTAGCTTCTCTGACACATCCTCGATGAGAGTCAAAGTACTTACAAACTTCTGCCTTGGTGCTTGAATTTAGATTTCTAGCATTCACAGGAAGTAGAAACATGAGAACTATGATCAGAGTAAAGATATAAACATGCATGAGTAAATGCCTGCTGACACACAAGCACATAAGACAGAATATTTTCTCTATTCTTTGACATAACAAGCAACTTTGATGCATATAACAGTGATTACCTTTCAGTAGTGGTAGTGGTGTCTTCATCTGTCAACACCAAAGCTGTACATTTATGTTGATTTGGGAACGCATGATTTACTGCACACGAGAAATTACGGAAGTTAAATCACATATAGAGAAGATGGGTACAGTTGCTTGATAAAATACTTCCCACATGTTTCAATAATGAACTTACTGAGGCTAACTGTGGTTGGGTTCAGTATTGTGTAATGCATATCTTGAGAGGTTGCCAGATCTATAGCTCTTTGCCTACTGGTATTTTAACATTTTGCAGAAATTCATGTGGACAAACGTTAGCATTCAAATTTTTAACTAAAAAGGCTCTAGAAAGCACTACTGGAAAGATACAAACACAATTGAACTAGAGAAGAAATTTTTCCATTGTTCCTTACCGCAGATTAAGGACTTCACTATTTGCTCCCCATGTCAAAAGAAGCTCAACACACTCCTTACTGTCATTCTTCACAGCAAAAAACAAGGGGGTTTCTTTCATTTCCATCTTATATTGGACGTCAACCGGATCTTCCAACAGAAGGACCTGTCAATGGTTCAAAGTCGCTGCTACTGAGTTTCATAAAAAACCTAAAGGGTGCTGTTAACCAATGTATTTCTGGTTGCCAAGCAAGATGATTTGTTAAGCAAACTGGATATGTAGAATAGGAAACATATGATACCTCAAGTGCCTCTGAATTGCCATTACCAGCAGCAATATGAAATGCTGTTAATCCCAATCTATTCCTTTGGCTTACTCGAGCACCATGGTCAAGAAGAAGCGATAAAATTCTGGGAATGAAAGAATACAAAGTTAGTAAGGTAATTAGACCCTATGCATCTGCGCGCGTGTGTGTGTGTGTGTGTGTGTGTGTGTGTGTGTTGTGTGTGTGTGTGAGAGAGAGAGAGAGAGAGAGACTTGATCTGTTGAGGACACAACAATCTGGGCTGTTTAAGGATCCAATGAAGAGCAGTATTTCCTTCTGCATCAGCGTCATTGACATCTAAATTTGTCTTCAGAAGCAGCTGGATAACAGCTTCATCTCCTCCCTATCAAAAATTTATCAAATTATAGTCACATATCATGATATGAAAGTACTGTATATGATAATCGATCACTCTAAATTTAAAAAGCAGAGCACTACAATTGCAAATTTGTTCCCATGCAACTACCATGCATATTTTCTTCCAGCTAGATTGCATTCAGAAGCTACCAGTATGGATTACCTACAATGTATGCTGAGGCACAATACTTCGAAGATGAAGAGCTATTTAT
>NC_020496.1:4217198-4218961 GCF_000184155.1 Fragaria vesca subsp. vesca | reverse complement strand
CAATATGAGACCACCACAAATCTAAACAAGAGAATACACAAACTTACATATAAACCCTAATTTGAAATTCCCCCAATTGAGAGAAATATATAGACTTACAAATTGAAAATTTGAGCACTTACAGAGTGTAGGAAAGTTTCCGTTGTCCCCCATATTGATAGAAAATGAAATCCCGCGACTACGTCGTCAAAGCTCTTAGGTTTCCCCAAATTGAACCCAGACTACCAAAATCGATTTGGGATTTGATTTTAGATGCTGGAGTACCCGAGTTTTCCTAATTATCCTATCTCTTCCTTGCTAGATTTCCATCTTTTGTTCTGTTTGATTCTCTCATCTGTATCAAAAACAAAGACTGAATGAAGGAGATGAAGAATACAATTCAAAAACAGAGACTGGATCGAAGGAGACGTGTGAGGGTTTAAAGGGAAGTCTAATTAAATGACGAAAATGCCCCTCACGTGATAAGCACATGTAGCCACTGGATGGAAAACAAAACAGAAGTTGGACGATTTGACGGTTGGGTAGCAATTCGGCTAATTTACGAAAGTTAGGGTAGGAAAATGGCAGGAAAAAAAGTTAGGGTAGCAAACTGACACCACAGTGAAAGTTAGGGTAGCAAATTGGCTAAAAAGCCTAGTCGATGAGTTTGTTGATATTTATATTTTCAGCATTTAAGTTTAGTTGGGATTTGTTGAGCAGGTTATGGAGTCTTATTTGTGAGTTATATCATGCCCAAATTTTTGAAATTTATCATTCGAAAATTGGGGTGTGACAAATATTGTGTATAGAAATTTCAACGGAGGTATATACAGCAAATTTAGAGGTGTAACTAGAACCTCCCTTTCGGTATCTTTGACCCTATTGTTTTTCTCCTTATTTTATAATTGTTTTTAGCTAAAATAGTTTCTAAAGTTTAATTAGTATGTGACGTAAACCGGTGAACGTGAACGTAAACATACTCCCGATATATAACGTGAACATGCAACTGCTTCAATCATGACCTATTTACAAAGTTACACATAAGATCAAAAGATCATACAATAAGACATCAGAAAGATCTAACCGACGTAACTTGGGCTAAGCTAGTTGCATATCACGAGCCATGGTCCCTTATTTGCATGCATGACCATTAGGCTGTGTTTGTTTCAAGGAATGAGGCTGGTGGGAAAGGAAAGTGTTTTCTTTCCTTTGTTTGGAAGCCCAAGAAAAAAGGAGGGAAAAGAAATTACTTCCCAAATGATGGGAAAATTCGGCGGAATATCTTTCCCTCCACCCAACCCCAGGATTCATTTTCCCTCTTAAAACCCTGCAATTATTGCACTTGGTTTTGACTAAATTATCCCTGCGCTAAATTTCATTTTCCAATTTTAGCCATGTGCCTTTATAAATTTGAATCCAACCTAATTCTTTTTTTTCTTAGGACTCCCAGTCGAACTAAACGAGAAGAACTGAAGTACGCAGGCTGGGCTCGAGAAGAATTGTATCCATTTGAAGTTCCCCCATCTCAGTTTCCTCGCATAGCAACTGCAAGGTGTGAATAACTATATACATACAATTTCTTCTTCTCATGTTAATCAATCCCATCTCATTCTTATTTATATCGTTTTATAATCACTTTGTGGGTATTGTTATTGATCACATGTTGATTTTAGTTTCTTTGTATGGGTATTTTGTTTGGGTTGTTTTCTCTTTTGAGAGAGAGAGAGAGAGAGAGAGAGAGAGAGAGAGAGAGAGAGAGAGAGAGTAGAGAGAGAGAGAGAGAG
>NC_020496.1:4216150-4216440 GCF_000184155.1 Fragaria vesca subsp. vesca | reverse complement strand
ATGATCGAGTTAATTGATTTTGAGTATGTTGGATGTATATATATACATATATGTTGATCGATTTGGTTGATGATTTGATATAATATATATGAAGTTGTTTATAAGTAGTAGATATATATATATATATATATGTTAATTAATTTATAATATTGTGTTGATGGTATATACCACAATGATGATTTTGTGATATGTAGATATATATATGTATAATATTGTTCTGTAATTATTAAGTATATATATATATATGTGTGTTAATTAATTTGTTATTAATTAGTTGTAGTACGTAGAAT
>NC_020496.1:4209549-4216038 GCF_000184155.1 Fragaria vesca subsp. vesca | reverse complement strand
ATGAGGTTTTTCTCAAATACTCTGTTGTATTTAGTGTGTTTGTCTCTTTTATATTTCTTTTTTTTTTAAAATGGGATGGGGGAAACTCAGCCTATTAAGAAGGCTCAGCTCCTTGCCCGTTATTAATATTAATAGAATTTTGTGCCATCGAGGGGGACATAAAACCTCTACCTCGTGTCACATTAAGAGCATTACAGTTATCCTCATAGAGGACATCCTGAATGAAATCAGGTACCTCGGCTAAGGTAACCTCTACTACTCTATCACACGTTGCAAAGTGAGCCAATCTATGGGCCACACTGTTTGCTTCATGAAACACATGTCGGGCAGTAACATAATCAAAACGATGCATAAAGTCTCTACAATCCTCCAATATCCGACTTACCTCCACCATGTCACTTCCCTGGTTATTGAGAGCTGCTACAAGAATTGCACAATCACTTTCTACCTCGAGATTTTGCCACCCATGTTGAATGGCCATTCTTAAACCCAAACGGCAGGCCTATGCTTCTGCATGAAGAGGAGAAGACAAAAACCTCAGCTTCTTTGACCATGCACATTTAACATCACCAACAGCATCCCTTATTATCATTCATACACCACCACTCCCATTCTCCTTATAGGCTCCATCAATATTTAATTTGAGCCTTCCACTTGGAGGGAAACACCATTTAGCTTTTTCTCTTCGGCTTTTGGCATGTGACCTCCCATGTTTGAGACTCTGGAACTCCAAAAGCTATGTCATTGCCCATTGAACAGTCTTGACTGGGTCAAAAATAGAGGATTGCCATACAACCTTGTTTCTCTCTGTCCATATCGCCCATAACAATTGGAAAAATATAGACAATTGTGGGGGCTGTAGCTCCTCCATGATGTCTCTAATCCAACCCTCCATTGTAGTAGTTGCATGGCTTCTAGCACTGAGCCCGAGGGGACTGAAAATCCAGAGACAAGCTACCCCAGTACACTCTTTGAAAATATGTAACGTAGACTCCTCCATACTCATGCAGAAAGGGCACCCCAATTCATTTAGAAGCACATGCCTCCTGCTCAATGTCATTTTGGTTGGGACAATATTTTTTACTAACCTCCAAATGAAACTTTTCACTTTGGGTTGAACTTGAAACTTCCAAATTTTCCTCCAGAATACATTCCCATTGTGAGAACTTGAGTCTACGAATTTTTATGGGGCTTAATTAATATGGTGAGGATGGGTATTCTTCTTTCTTTTCTTATTGTGTGTGTTTTATATATGGGTAGGATGTTGTAGATTTTTCTTCTGAATTGGGCATGTGAGATCATTGATAATAATCTTGAAATAATTAGGCAGTTGATTGATAGAATAATATCATTGACGCTAGTATTAATTGCAATTGTTCGTTTGAAAAATTGAATCACAAGAAACTTGATGCTTATATAAGAGATTTCAGTTTTTTTTTTCTTTCTATTTGAATCTTTGCTATAAATTTGGTAGATTCATAAAGAAAAACTTTGCTATGCAGCTATGGCTCGTAGGAACTTGTCAAAGACAAGAAAGATTCTTCTAATGCTGGACAATATTAAGGATTCACTTAATTTTGTCGTCATGGTATTATGTTATGATGTATATCATTGCATTTCAACATTACCGCAAATATAGATTGAAATCACGATCTATTTATGATGCTTTATCAAGAATTTGATTTTGAAAGAATGGTGAATGCAAGCGACATAAGATGCATAAATAATCTCTGCATGGATAGGTATACATTTAGCAAATTGTGCTCTATGTTACACACGTCTGGTAAATTGATGGACACAAGACATGTATCTGTGGAGGAAATGGTAGCTATATTCCTGCATATTCTTGCACACCATGAGAAGAACAGAATCATACAAGATAGATTTCTGCGTTCTGGAGAAACAATTAGTAGATATTTTAATTTGGTACTTAGAGCAGTCCTATGTCTACAAGGACAATTGTTAAAGGCATCTGAACTTGTGCCCGAGAACTCCTCTGATGAGAAGTGGAACTGGTTCAAGGTACACTAAATTTTTATTACACTATCGAATTAGAGAAAAATATACATTATGAGTTGTGTATTATTACTGTAGAATTGTCTTGGGGCGCTGGATGGAACATATATAGGATTACATGTCCCAGAAGCTGAAAAGCCTAGATATCGAAGTAGGAAGAATGAAATTGCTACAAACGTCTTGGGAGTATGCTCTCAAGATATGCAATTCATTTATGTATTACTGGGTTAGGAGGGTTCAGCTGTAGATTCACGAGTGTTACGTGATGCTATTAGTAGGAGACATGGGCTACGAGACCCCCATGGTGAGATGATGCAAAAACTTTGGTTTTTGTCATTACATAATACTTATGTTTCTCCTTTATCTAATAGGACATTACTACCTTGTTGATGCTGTTATCCAAATGGGGAAGGGTTTCTTGCTCCATATAGAGGCCAAAGATATCATTTAAATGATTAGAGAGAAGGATATCAACTTACCACCCTCGAAGAATTTTTTAATATGAAGCATTCGTCTGCTAGGAACGTGATAGAGAGATGTTTTGGGTTACTTAAGGGGTGTTGGGCAATTCTAAGGAGCCCCTTATTTTTTCTAGTGAAGACGCAATGCCGAATTATTATAGCGTGTTGTCTGCTTCACAACCTTATTAGAAGGGAAATGACAATTGATCCCTTGGAAATTGAATTGAATGCAATTGCCACTACCCAAGATGATGATGATGATGATGATGATGATGATGATGATATTATGATCAATTTTATTAACTCATCAGAACAGTGGAATAATTGGAGAAGTGAGTTAGCAACACAGATGTTCAATGAATGGAGAGGAAATAGGAACACAAGATGAAAAACTGATGGAACTGTGCTTGGTTCAGATGTTTACTTTTGTTGCTCCATATGGAGTTTTGTTTGTTTATTTGAAGTTGGTGGTTTTGTTCTAAAGTTCTGTAGGCTGTTTTTGTTATGTATAGAACTTTTCTTATATTTTGAACTTTGTACTTGTTTGTATGACAATATGAGTATGAAACTGATTTTGAACTGATTATGTCATTATATATTTAATTATTGTCTTCTACTATTTAATTGTTACCCTATTAAGTTCCTTATTAGCAAGTAGTTTAGATTATGTTTTAAACTTATAATGAAAGGTGAGGAAGAGTATAGTTGTTATAACCGGAAATTTTCAGGGACTTATTATTATGAAGTTCTCTACATTTACAATTGTAGTTATTTGATCATATATTATTGAGGGTGAGTGCTTGTTCTATAGTTCTTTTGAAATGATGAAACAGGTTGGAGATCAAATAGTTAAACATATGTAGTTTTTCTGACTTATTATTATGAAAAAACTTGGCCACTTTTTCCTGTTTTTGCTTTTAATGCCACTAGATCCTTGTAAAGATATGTTAGTATTAGTAGCTTGTTTAGATTGCTATGTGCGGCCTTGTAAAGATTCAATTGTGTTGGTTTTCAGATTTTTAATTTTCTATGAATCTATACAAATAAGTATAAAAAATTACATGATATTTATTTCACATCTCACTACTTCTTTTATGTAGAATGGATTCACAAGCAAACATCTCAACGTCCTTAACTACTAAAGTGGAAGACATAAAGAGAAGCAACCATCACACACTTGGACCCCTGTTGAAGATGTAGCTCTAGTAGAGGCATTATCAAAACTTTGTGTGGCTGGGCACTAGAAGGCTGACAATGGATTCAGGTCAGGATATTTGGGACAACCAGAAAAAATTATAGAGCAAAAGCTACCAAATTGTGGATTAAAAGCAGACCACTACATTTTGTCTCGTGTTAAGACACTAAAGAAACAAACACTTGCCATCTCAGACATGATAGCTAATTCAAGTGGCTTCTCTTGGGACTACAAAAATAATATGTGTATGCGAAAAACAAGTGTTTGACGATTGGGTTAAGGTATGTTGCTTTAAATTTAAATGCAAGTTCTTAAAATTGAAATTTGTGGGTCTCTACTTCTAGATCTTCAGTCATGTCTTTTGTGCGTATACAAGTAGTTTAGATAGCTAGAGACATTTGCTTTCAGTAAATGCAGCAAATGCCATGTTTGTCTGTGAAAGAAATGGCTATGGTTTATGGATGTTTGGTGTTATGAAAGAACTAATAGAAAGACGAGCGTTTATATTTATACTACATCTGGAAAATGTTGGTCTGTAGCACATGGATGCATAGAAAGTACTCTCTTATCTCCCACATGTAGACCACACAATTCACAACAACAATTTTATAGCAGTAAATATATTATGTAATTCTTTTAATGCAGGTATATATATTTTAAGTAGGCTCCTTGATCTTGAGTTTGTACGTTCTTTGGTTTTAGTGTTTAGGCTGCTTTTTGATTTGTTTCCACGTAAGCTCTGACATTGTTCTGACAACTGTTTATGATAAGAGAGTACTTTTGGATATGTAAATTTTTAAATTTTTAGTTCTGTAAATTGAAATGAAAATTCTTAAATGTAAGTTCTTCTTTACAACAAGACCCCTTTCCCTTGCCTTAAGTAATATAGACATTATAGAGTAGCAGTGAGAGATTGGCAACAAGTGAAAATTACAAAGAGGAATGCAAGGTATTAGTTTTGGTTTACTGATTAATATTAAGAGTTGTAGTTTCTTAACTGCCAAATAAGACCTTTTGTCATTTCTTCTATGCTTGATGATTTGAGTGGTGCCATGAATTAGTTCTTTCTTTCTTTGTTTTGCTGGTTAAGAGAACATTTGTAGCAGTTGAAGGCTAGTATGGTTTCATTGTAGCAATTGAAGGCTAGTATGATTTCATATGTAGTTATGTTGAATATGACAAGTTCACAAAGACGCCAAAGGACTTAGACTTAAACCATTCATTCATTATGATAGTTTGGTGGAAGCTTTTGGAAAAGATCGAGCCAATGGGTTGGGGGCTGAAAGACATGCTGAAGTGGATGAAAATTTGAATAACAATAACGAATTTGTTGATCTCGAAGGAGATGGTTTGTGTGAAAATGTTGTTCCTACATCTGCTACTCGCACTCCTTCTGCTCTTAGTTCAACTCGGACTAGAAAGAGACCCAGAGATGCTTATACTCAATGCTTGAGAGACATGGCTACCACACTATGCTCCTTTATGGACGTGACCAAGACCCACTTGGAGACTATAAAAGAAGTGTTTTTGAATGAACATGCAACATCTACAAAAAGTGGCAAACTTGTTGAAGAGCTTATGAAAGTTGAAGGTATGAATGATTTGGATGTACTTACTGCAACAATTATTGGTGATGACTCTAAAATTGAGCTCTTGTTCAGCTTGCCTGACAATTTAAAGAGGCAATGGATTCATAAGCTTCTTAACCACTAGAGAAATAGATGCTAAAAACTAATGTCGGCTTTAAAGCTGTTTTTGTATTTATTTTGGAGTGCAGGAGATGGCCAGCTTAATGTACATTTTAACTTACTTGGCAATTTAAAGAGCTAATGAATTTGTAAACTTCTTAACCACTAGAGAAACAGGTGCTAAAGTCTAATGTTGGCCTTAAAAGTTGTTTTTGTGTTTATTTTGGAGTGCAAGTGATGGCCAACCCAATGTATATTTTCATCAAACTTCTTCAGAAGCTATTATGTAATATATATTTTAATTATGTGAGATACTTGATCTTGTCATCTATTATGATGTTGTTATCTCTGAATTTTTGTATCTTCATATGTTTACTTGGTCATTTCTTTATCTATTTGTGAATGATTGAAATATAAATTGATGCTGGTCAATTGTAGTTGCTACAATGAATGATTGGAAACATAGGATGTATTTGTCTTAGGATGCATTGATAGAAAACCAGTGGAATATGCATTAGATCAAGTTTTGCTGTTAAAGGATTAGTGTTAAAAGATGAGAACTGAACTTTGGATATATCTGAGGGTATTGATGGAAACATGATGGGATTATGTTTCCTTTCCTTTGGGTTTCAAACTTCATTGGAAACTAGAGGATAAATTCTGAATACATTCATGGCTTTTCCAAACAGCCTAAAGGAAAGTTAGTGGGAGTTTAAATTTCCTATGGACAAGGAAAACTCAAAGAATACATTTCCTTTCCATTCCATTCCAGAAACCAAACAGGGCCTTAGATCCGACTACTAATCATTTTTTGAAGGAAAATACCAACACTCATATACTCTCATACAACCTTGCAGGTAGGGATGACAATGGGTATGGTATGGTCTGGGGATCAAAATACCATACCCGTACCCTTTTTCATTCTTCATCCCCGTACCCGTCCTCTTCCCCTTAATTAGAAAATAAGGATTCCCCGTCCTCGTATCCATCCCTTTTGGGGATTACGTTCCCATACCTGCCCCGATCTCCGTTAACAATTATGTAATAATTAATTTTTTAAAAATAATTACGAAATATAGAAATATGAAAATAAAATCAAATACATATATAAATAAGTTTATTGATTCAA